>NC_135813.1:71411313-71620743 GCF_964213995.1 Mustelus asterias | reverse complement strand
AAACCAGTAAGTGACAAAGACAGGTTGCATAGATTAGGCTGCTATTCCACTGAATGTAGAAGATTGGGGGGGCGGGGAAGGGGGGGTGACCTAATTGAAGGGTTTAAGGATGCTAAGGGGTAAATAGAGAAAACCTGTCTGGGAGAATTTTTCCATTCCGCCCGCCACGGGAATTGTAGAGGGAGACCATGGAAAGGTTCATTGACCTCGGGTGGGATTTTATGGTTTCGGGGTGAGTATGGCCAAAAGATCCCGCCCATTGGCATCCCGCCGCATTCTCCGTTGGCCTCGGGCGGGATCTTACGAGCCCCGGACTGGCGAGGTGGTAAATTTCCGGCATTTTCTCTGCTGGAGGAGTCCAGAATCTGGGACATAATCTTAAAATTAGAGCTAGGCTAATCAGGGGAGATATTGGAAAGCACTTCTTCACTCAAAGGGTCAAAAAAATTGAGAACTCTGTCCCTAATAAGCTGCTTCAGTTATGTTGCTAGACATTTTGACAACTGAGATGGATAGATTTTTTTTCAGGCAAGAGCATGAAGAGCAATGGACCCAAGGCAAGTACATGGAGTTAAGATGCAGATCAGACATGATGCAATCCAATGACAGCAATCACTCAATGGGCTGAATAGCCTACTCCAGTTCCGATGAATAAGCCCCTAGATCCACTTTTTTAAAAGAATATTGCTCCTTTAAGGGACGAAGTAAAGATTTGAAAAACAAAAGCAGTAAAAAAGTCAACAATATGGGTGGCACGGTGGTTAGCACTGATGCCTCACAGCGCCAGGTATCCGGGTTCGATTCCAGCCTTGGGTGACTGTTTGTGTGAATTTGCACATTCTCCATATGTCTGCGTGGGTTTCCTCCGGGTGCTCCGGTTTCCTCCCACAGTTCGAAGATGTGCAGGTTAGGTGGATTGGTCGTGCTAAATTGCCTCTTAGTGTCCCAAAGTGTCTAGGTTAGGGGGGATTAGTGGGGTAAATGCGTGGGTTACGGGGATGGGGTGGGATGCCCTTGGAGAGTCAGTGTAGACTCGATGGGCCGAATGGCTTCCTTCTGCGCTGTAGGGATTCTGTGAAAAGAATGGTTTACCTTCTACACAAAAAATATTTAATGTCTTATAATGGACATGATGTATTCATCATAGGCTTATTAAGATCTCCAGTCCTCTGCATTACACAGGACAATGCCTGGAGGTTTCATTTCCTGACTGCACTATTTTTAGGGCACTAGTCAATGGGTTTGCATTTAATCCATGTCTGTGCTATTTTAATGCAGTCATTAACCTGGTTATTTTAAATAAAAGTCAAACTTGCACTCAGAGGAAATTAAACCCACTATGGTTTTACAGTAGAATGTTAAACAATGGCACATTATCAAGAAAAACTTCAGAATAGATAGCCGGAAAGCCTAAACTAATGTTCAGATCTATAAACATAGTTTCCTTCCAATTACTGCTATATATTTAAAGGAACTAACATTTCAAATATGAAACCTGAACAAGCTCACTTAATGCAAAGCACATTTTCTTTCCACTTATTGTACAACTTGTTTTATAATTGCAGCAAATAAGTATTCCATTGCAATAACACTCTACACAAGAAAATATCACAGTGACGATCACTATCTGTGTGGGCACTGAGCTTTATGAAGCTGAGGATCCCGAATGCTGACAGCAAAAAAAATTCCCACCAGATTATTAAGGAGTCCCTCTCATCATTAATGTTATTTTGAAAATTGAATACAATTCCACGAATTGGCTCACTTAGTGATTTTCATGTCAGTAATGTAGCACTAAATTACTGTTCGCTGGAGGAAACAGATTTAAGAAAGCAAATTAATTATAGCCTTCTTGTCAGAGTTAGATGATCTACTCAGTGCAATCACAGAATCCCTACAATGCAGAAGAGGCCATTCGGCCCATCAAGTCTGCACCAACACTGTTGATAGATTCGAGTATCTTCCCCAGGTCCATCCCCATCGCCGTAATCCCACACATTTACCATAGCTAATTATTCTAACCTACATATCTTGGGACAGTAAGGGGCAATTTAGCATGGCCAATCCAACTGACTTGCACATCTGGACTGTGGAAGGAAACCGCAGCACCCGGAGGAAACCCACGCAGACATGGGGAGAATGTGCAAACTCCACACAAACAGTGACCCGAGGCTGGAGTCGAACCTGGGTCCCTGGCGCTGTGAGGCAGCAGTGCTAACTACTGTGCCGCCCAATGTGAGTGTTAAAAAACTTGTTGGGGTATTTTGTTTCAGATGATGAAAATCTTATATTAAGTGATCTACTCTAATCTAGAAAAACTATTTAGTTATCTGAGCAGATCTTGCCAAATTTACACATTTGTGGAAGTGTATCAGGTAAATAATTTTTGCTTTTAGGTTCACCCATTGCTGCGGCTTCACACCGTTACTCCTCCTTCAGCTGATCATGTAGCAGGGTCCAGAACCAGACATCTCTACAGCGACCTCCAGAACATCGCTATAATGAATTCACAAAGTGTTGTTCCATCGAGCTGTACTACACCATTCAGAATGCCCCTCTCATTCAGATGGAAAACTCAATTATAGTATTCCGTCACACAATTTATTCATTCGTGGGATTTGGGCATCACTGGCTGGCCAGCATTTATTGCCCATCCCTAATTGATCTTGGTCGGCAGTTGAGAGTCAACCACATTGCTGTGGCTCTGGAATCACATGTAGGCCAGACCAGGTAAGGACGGCAGATTTCCTTACCTGAAGGACATTAGTGAACCGGATGGGTTTTTCCGACAATCGACAATGGTTTCATGGTCATCAATTCCAGATTTTAAAAAAATTTGATTTCAAATTCCACCATCTGCTGTGGTGGGATTCGCACCCGGGTCCCCAGAACATTAGCTGAGTTTCTCGGTGAATAGTCGCACAACAATACCACTAGGCCATCGCTTCCCCTGTTGTAATGAGACAAAACTTTGTCAATAAATGCTGAGAAGCCAGTGTTTAAATTCAAACCATCTTCTCTTTGACTCGATGTCCATATAACTGTTAACGATCATCATCGTCATTCAGTTTATTGTCTTTCCTCCGCTGCCATTTGCTTCCTTGGGGTGCTCCACACACTGCTGTTTCTCTTCAGACAGAAGGCTGGGACTAACTCCAGAATCATTATCAAATGACAACCTGGTGGCATGCCCCCAGCTTTGAACTGAATGCCAATAACTCAGCAAGTTGCAAAAACAGAAAGTGCTGGAAAATCTCAGCAAGTCTGACAGCATCTGCGGAGAGAGAATAGAGCCAATGTTTCGAGTCTAGATGACCCCTCAAAGCGCTGACCAAGGGTCATCTAGACTTGAAATGTTGGCTCTAATCTCTCCCCACAGATGCTGTCTGACCTGCTGGCTCTGACGAAGGGTCCTGAGAAAGTCCAGGCGTTGGTGGGCTTTCCACTCTGCCACCGTGCAGCCCATGCCCTACATGTAGCCCATGAGGGGTGATAGATATAGGACAGATGTCAGAGGTAGGTTCTTTACTCAGAGAGTAGTAAGGGCATGGAATGCCCTGCCTGCAACAGTAGTGGACGCGCCAACATTAAGGGCATTTAAATTGTCATTGGATAAACATATGGATGATATTGGAATAGTGTAGGTTAGATGGGCTTTAGATTGGTTTCACTGGTCGGCGCAACATCGAGGGCCGAAGGGCCTGTACTGCGCTGTAATGTTCTATGTTCTATGCCCTGGATTTTCCCAACAGAGGAAATAATTTATTTGCATCTACCGTATCAAATTCTTTTTTTATCATTTTGATCACTGGGTGGCACAGTGGTTAGCACTGCTGCCTCACAGCGCCAGGCACCCGGGTTCGATTCCCGGCTTGGGTCACTGTCTGTGCGGAGTCTGCACGTTCTCCCCGTGTCTGTGTGGGTTTCCTCCGGGTGCTCCAGTTTCTTCCCACAGTCCGAAAGATGTGCTGGTTAGGTGCATTGGCCATGCTGAATTCTCCCTCAGTGTACCCGAACAGGCACTGGAATGTAGCGACTAGGGGATTTTCACAGTAAATTCATTCCAGTGTTAATGTAAGCCTTTAAAACACTGCTCAGCCTTTCATGTTCAATGGAAGGCAAAATATGTATGGGATTTAGCCTCACAATCGAATCCCTCTTACTGGTAAAACCACACCATTCCCCCACCAAGGTCAGTATGTCCATCCTGAGATACAGTGCCCTGGGAGTCCTTAAGGTAAAACCAATGGGGCAGATGCTGCCTTGACCAAAGGGAATGGCTCCAAGGATTCTCTGGATACTGAACTGGAGTTTCAGCTTGGCTCTGCTCTCAATTCTTGCACAGGAATTTAGAGCTACAGAATCCCTAAAGTTGAGAAGGAGGCCATTCAGCCCATCAAGCATACACTAACAACAACTCTACTCAGGCCTTATCCCTTTCACTTCAAGTTATCCCTGCTAATCCCTCTGACACTAAGGGGCAAATTTGCATGTCCTAACCCTCACAACTTTGGGTGTGGGAGGAAACCGGAGCACCCGGAGGAAGCTCACGGAGACAGGGGGGAGATTGTGCAAACTCCAAACAGACAGTCACTGTAATTGAACCCGGGTCCCTGGTGAGGCAACAGTGCTAACCACGATTAAAGGGTAAATTCTAACGAGACTATTGAAAATGGGAAAGATTAATTTCATTGGAGGAAGAGGTCGGTTAATCACTGCTCTCATGACCTTAATTGGCTTCCTGCCACAGCTGGGAGGATTGCCATCTGGGCACGCAGCCTGCCCCTGGAAAAGTAGTCGGAGAAGGGAAAAATGTCTGGGCACTGGACAGAAGCAACTTTCAGAGAAAGATTTCCCTCCCTCCCCGCCTCAAATCCCACCTCCAAGTCTTTTAGAAAATCCCCCTCTTTAATTATGAAAGAGGTTATAGCAACAGGGTACAATTGTGTAGCTATTGTGCGACTGGATTGATAATCCAGAGAAAGTTAATCCAGCCGCCACCACAGCAGTTTGAGAATTGAAAGCTACTATTGGAAAGAAAACATGGCCATGAAGTTGCTCGATTGTCGTAATTTGATTGATTCACTAATATCCTTCAGAGGAGGAAACCTGCCATCCTTACTTAGTCTGATCAATATGTAACTTTTAACCACCCTCTTTAGTCGTCTAGCAGGCCACTTAGTTGCATTGAAATTGCTTTTAAAAAAAAGGCTTAGCAACACCTCCTATGGGCAACGAGGGATGGGCAATAAATGTCAATCTTGCCCAACGGTGCCTACCTCCCAAGAAAAAATAGAGCAAATGTTTTGCTCTGCCACATGAGAGACACATCTGTTAATATATGGAATTTAAATCCATTCTTAAAGCTTTAATCCCACGCAACAAGACTAATGGTCAAAGAATGACAACAGAAATGTGCCAAAATCAGGCTGCACTTTGCAGGTGGCAAAGTGGTGAGCCCTGTTGCCTCACGGCACCAGGGACCCGGGTTCGATTCCTGGCTTGGTTCACTGTCTATATGGAGTTTGCACATTCTCCCCATGTCTGTGTGGGTTTCCTCTGGGTGCTCCGGTTTCCTCCCAAAGATGTGCAGGTTGATTGGCCATAATAAATTGCCCTTCCATGTAAGGGAGACTAGGAGAGTAAATATGTGGGGTTACGGGGAAAGGACCTGGGTTGGATTGTTGTTGGTGCAGGCTCAATGGGCCAAATGGCCTCCTTCTGCATTGTAGATTCTATGAAAGAAAAGTTATCTAAGCTTTAGAGTTCTAATTTGCATTTCCTATTCTTTCAATATTTTATCCACAACTAAAAGACTATTGACTGCACCTTTCCTATTATCTAATACTTCTTTAAAAATATTAATTATGCTTATTTACTTGTAGTTTTATTCAAAGTACTTAGCTCTTAGGGCAGGAAAGCTCCTGGCAAAATAACTTCACCACAAAGTGCTCAATAAGTCTTAAAGATGTAAAGTATGTTCAGATTATTAAGGCTTTTAGAATCAGCATATTACAATGAAAGCTGTTTGATATTGACTGAGTGTCAATGATGATAAACAATCAAAACTGCTTCAAAATACTACAGCATACAATAATCACCCTGCAACTTAGTGCCAGTGAGAGTCAATATGACTTTTGTCAATAATTCTCTTTAAATAATTTGTAATGTCATTGTAAACCAATTTTAACTCTTAATTCAATTGACAAATACATTATAAAAATGTTTTAACAAAAATCAGATTGTGATGTTTTGCTGTGAGGGAGTATTTGGCACAGATTGTGCAAGTCTAGATGAATAGATTTATACATTTTTTCTCATATTAAAGAAAAGGTGGAGGGTAAAAGTGTCAGCCCATACCTCAACAATCTGACAGGTTCACACTTTAGGTTATTTTATTTCTGGATGATAACACAAACTCTCTGATTTGGAATTAGCATATTTCACTATAAAACATTCTCATTGATGTAAACATCAAAATCTTTGCCATACCAAAATCTGCTCACCTATCATCCTAACCCACACTGGCTCCTAGTCTCCTCATGCCTGCAATTAGGCAGCACGATGGCACCATGGGTTAGCACTGCTGCCTCACAGTGCCAGGGACCCGGGTTCAATCCCAGCCTTGGGTGACTGTCTGAGTGGAGTTTGCATATTCGTCCAGTGTCTGCGTGGGTTTCCTCCGGCTGTTCTGGTTTCCTCCCACAGTCCAAACATGTGTAGGTTAGATCGATTGGCCATGCTAAGTTAGGATCCCAAAATGTGTATGTTAGGGGGATTAGCAGGGATGGAGTGGGCCTGGGTAAGATGCTCTGTTGAAGAGTCGGTGCAGAATTGATGGGCTGAATGGCTTCTTTCTGCACTGTAGGGCTTCTATTTAAAAGTCTCACCGTTTTAACTCCTTCATGATATCAGCCTTCTATCTCTCGCACTCTATCTTACTTCCTTCAGCCCTGCTCAACCCCCTAACCCCGAAACCCTAAAATCGGAGTTGCTCCGATTTTGGCCTTTTGTATGCATCCCCATTCCCACCCCTTTAGCTGCACCATTGGCAGCTGTACCTACAACCACCGAGGCCCAACACGCTAGAATTTCCTACAATTGATCCTTCGCTTAAAAACCTTCCTTTCCTTCTTTACGACTGTCTTTACAATTCATTTCTCGACAAACTTTTGATTACCTTTCTAATGGTGAGGTTTTTAACAGAATCAAAACCTGTGCACTTGCACAAACACATTCATATTTTTCACAATTCACCTCTGTGGGATTCTCTGGGACGTATTTCTACATTAAAGCACTATATAAATGAAAGTTGTTTCTCCTTTTACACCGTAATCAGATTCATTTTACATTTACATTAACACATTTCATTATGTAAAAGACAGAGATATTTTTTGAGTCTTTTACTTTGGCTATGATGTTAAAATATATTTTGAAATGTTAATTTTGGCTTATGATGCCAGATGCATTAATTGCTGTTTTATCAAATGATAAATGTAGATTTTCAACATGTGTTCATGTATAAAGCTGCTAATCGACCATCTGTTACAGAAACTGTTCGATTTTAATTTCCACTGATTTCTTAAGAAGTGCATCACATACTGTCTGTGTGGAGTTTGTATGTTCTCCCCCTGTCTGTGTGAGTTTCCTCCGGGTGCTCCAATTTCCTTCCACACTCCAAAACTGTTCAGGCTAAGT
The DNA here is from genome assembly GCF_964213995.1 of Mustelus asterias. Lineage (NCBI taxonomy): Eukaryota > Metazoa > Chordata > Chondrichthyes > Carcharhiniformes > Triakidae > Mustelus > Mustelus asterias. The sequence continues at coordinate 71,613,045 of NC_135813.1, read as the reverse complement.
GGATTAACCATGCTAAATTGCCCCTTTGTGCCCCAAGGCGTGTAAGTTAGATGGATTAGCCATGGGATATTTGTGGGGTTATGGGGATAGGGAAGCGGAGTGAGCCTAGGTAAGATGCTCTGTCAGAGAGTCGGTGCAGGCACGATGGGCGGAATGGCCTCTTCTGCACTGTAAGGATTCTATGATTCTATTGCATGATTCTATGTTTGTGAATGCAAGATCCTGGCTACTGAGATGGCAGCATGTTAGTCATTTCAAAGTCCGACTGCTGCAAATCAACCTTGCACTGATGTGTTAAGTAACTTTGTTTTAAGCAATTACAATAAATGGATCTCCATTTTAAAAAAAATTGTGACTGCCAAAGACAAGAGTTTGTATCAAAACTTCACAAATTCAATCTACCACCACATTTAAAATGAATAAAACATGCTAATTCTAGGCACATTAGTGATCCGAAGTCTCGAATGTTTATTATTTCCTATTCTTATAGCAGCGACAAAATAGACGATGGACAATTTAGTGGAATCACTTTTGCAAAACTAATCATAACCTTCCTGAGTATTCCTACTTAGACTATTTCATGTATTGATTCAGTGATGATCTATCCTCCAAACTCTACTGTATTTTTTCATTGACCTTTTCAGTAATTAGCCAGATACAGAGATGGATGACTAATTTCAGTAGATCCTCTCAGCAGTAATTCTCCTGTAGTAAGTACTGTGGTTACTTTGTTAGCTAATTTTGCCCTAATAGAAACCTTTGAGTCTAACAGTGGAACCAAAACATAGTAATGCTTTTCGGGTCAGCTATGGTTCATGTGTCAATGCAGAAGCTGCTTAAGCTTCGCACTGATGCAGATCATGGCAGCACGGTGGCACATCGGTTAACATTGCTGCCTCACATCGCCAGGGATCTGGGTTCAATTCCGGCCTCGGGTGTCTGTCTGTGTGGAGGTTGTTCATTCTTCCCATGTCTGCGTGGGTTTCCTCCTGGTGCTCAGGTTTCCTCCCACAGTCCAAAGATGTGTAGGTTAGGTAGATTGACCATGGTAAATTGCCTCTTCGTGTCAGGGAGATAAACAGGGTAAATACATGGAGTTGAAATAGGGCCTGGGTGGGATTGTTGTCGGTGTAGACTCGATGGACTGAATGGCCTCCTTCCGCACTGTAGGGATTCTATGACTCTGTGTCGTGTAACCTGAAAATGAAGGTGCCCGAATCTATTCAAGGGGAGAGACCTAAGCCCACCCGAGGAGATAGCCTCACCTTCTGTCTGATTCACATCAGGAAGGTTAAATCCAAATAGAGCAAAGCAAAATTTAGATGTTTTTAATCATGCAAAATTTTGGCAAGTTCCTTCATGCTCAAACTTAAATAAGAATGCAGATCCAAGAGAGGAAAATCTGTGTTTGCGCAGAGCTGCTCTTGGCTGAAGAGGGATATAAAACAGGAGTACACAGTTTGGATCTGCTAACATCAGATTGCTTTGAACAGGAATCTGTCTCAAAAGCAATACCCGCACTACAACAACATCCTTGAGAATCTTGAATTTCTCAGTGGCAAACAAATCAGAACACAAGAACGCGATAGCTTTGTTGCATTTGAAATTCAATAAATTTGTCTGAATTTATCTATCGAATACCAAAATTTCTCAGTTCTCAGCTAGCTTACATGTGGAACTCCCAGATGTCTGATGTGCTGGTTAGGTGCATTGGCCATGCTAAATTCTCCCTCAGTGTACTCAAACAGGTACCCGAGTGTGGCGACCAGGGGATTTTCACAGTAACTTCACGGCAGTGTTAATGTAAGCCTACTTGTGACACTAATAAATAAATAACATAAATAAAAATAAATAAATAGATGTGGACCGCATCGCCTAATGAAATGGGGATCTTTCAATAGCAAATGAATGATGGGATATGTAGAGAGATCTCAAAATACGCAAGCACTTTCCCGATTAGGGTTTTTACAATTTAATTTTCAGCAGCATGAGGTTTCAGGTTGCCAGCGGACAATCTTGGTGCAGTGCACTTCTGTCTGCAATGACTTTTTAATTAACACTTTGTTGACAGCTGAACAAACATGCATCTGTAGTCAAAGGAAGTCAAACTAATTACTGGTCAGGTTCATTCATAAAGCTTACAAGCGCCACTTCTCTGGTTTGCCTGCAGGGATGGTGTAACTGGAAGCCAGAGGAAGTCAGAAGTCGGGGGACACTCCGTGTCTGTTTATTTCTTCCTGCAGCTGAGTACAACCCTTGTTGTCCATCCTAACCTTTGAACCCTCACAGGTCAGGAGGTCAGAAAATGCAGCACATTCTGGTCACAGTCATGGCTGCTTCCCTTTTATCTATCAGTAAGGGTATTGTCCGCTTGTTCAATTAAGTGTCATTGAGTAATTTTGCATTTTAAACCAAAAGCAGTCATTATGGTTCATATTGTGAGAAGATAAGAAACATTGCCTAATCTTCATTTTGAATGTTTTGATACTCTATAATTTTGGAATTGATAGGAAAGTACCATACTTCATATAATTTGTAATCAGTAGAACATTGGACATACTTCCACATATTGCACTGTAAATAAAAAAAAGAACAGTCACTATTTGATTATGTATTGCAAAGCAAAATATAATACATACTCCCAGTACCTGCAGTCACATTGCATTACATGAATGGGGTTAAACTAGTGAACCCACGAAAAGAGATATGAAATGGTTGTATGTACTTGACCCATGCCCGCTCATTGTATTGTAAGCAGTTTGTTAAATTGGTACTGCCTGCTGTTTTAAATGATTGCTGTGTGCAGCCAGCGCTACTCGCGCCATTCATTCACTGCACTCATTAGCAGGAGGCCTGAGAGAGTGAATGGCTATTTAACAGCAGCCTACACCTCTTTAAGAGGAGGTGGCTGCAATAAGTGGTAGGAATGCTTCTGAAAAGTGATTCTGGTCTATGATAGTTTGGGGAAGACACAGTAAGAAGTCTCACGACACCAGGTTAAAGTCCAACAGGTTTATTTGGTAGCAAAAGCCACTAGCTTTCGGAACGCTGCCCCTTCAACAGGTGAGTGGGATTTCAGTTCACAAACAGGGCATATAAAAACACAAACTCAATTAACAAAATAATGGTTGGAATGTGAGTCTTTACAGGTAATCAAGCCTTAAAGGTACAGACAATGTGAGTGGGGAAAGGGTTAAGCACAGATTAAAGAGATGTATATTGTCTCCAGATAGGACAGTTAGTGAGATTTTGCAAGCCCAGGTAATTCATGGGGGTTACAGATAATGTGACATGAACCCAAGATCCCGGTTGCGGCCGTCCTTATGTGTGCGGAACTTGGCTATCAGTTTTTGCTCGGCGATTCTGCGTTGTCGTGTGTCGTGAAGGCAGCCTTGGAGAACGCTTACCCAGAGATCAGAGGCCGAATGCCCATGACCGCTTTGGGGAAGGACAGAACATGCCAGAGGGTGAGCGCCAAAACTTTCTGACAACACACAGAGAGCCTTGATGCAAGGTACAGAGAGAAAGGAAGGCATCCTTTATCCACGGTAGGTGCTCCAGATTTATGCTCAGGAGGCAGTTCAAAGAAATAACACCAGAAGAGACGTCAGTGCCCGGAGAGTTGCGCTGAGAACAGAGATGGAGTGCAGGAAGAAGTTTAATGATCTGACATGAGTTATCAAGTTGAGTTCAATTTCAAATGGCATATCCTGCCAACTACACCATTAGCCTCATCGTTGTTCATTTCACTACACCTCCATCACTCATGTACCAATAATCGTGATAAATTAGTGCCGGACCCTTCAATTCATCTGCATTACCTCATTCTTGCATACTTAACTCTACACCTAAAACACAACTTACACAAAATGTCAACTATTCAACTATGACAACCACCCAAACATATTGCTAGACATTGACACATTTTCCTTTTTCTTGCAGGAGAAGGTAACGTATGAAAGGAGGAGACAACAGCAGGAGATAACTGGAGAAGAACAAAGATGTCTCAGCTTCCATGGAAGAGACAGTGCTGGTTACAATGGGAAAGTGAACACTGGGACTGTGGCAACTGGCAGGGATTCAAGGATTGATGATAAAGGTTTTTGCAACCTAATCCTCTTTCACTCAACCCACTTCTCATCTCACAATCACTTTTGGCTCACGAACTTTTGGTGGCGGAAACATGCGTTTCTTTTTTTCTTGTGTTAAATAATTGACACCAAGTCCCCTTCACCCATCACTGCTGACCCCACTGAGCGGCATTGGTGCCCAGTTAAGCAACGCCTTGATTTTCAAATCCTCATCCTTGTTTTCAAATCCCACCATGGCCTGGCTTCGCCTTATCTCTATAATCTCCTCCAACCCAACAGCCCTCTGAGAAATCTGCACTCCTCTAAATCTTGAACATCACCAATTTTAATTACTTAATCATTGAGTGCTGTGCCCTCAGTTGGAGTTCCTTTCCTATATCTCTACCTTGCTTTCTCCCTTTGAGACACTCCTTAAAATCTCTCGCTTTGAGCAAGGCCCAGATTTTCACCATAATTGACAGCCCCACCATCGGAACTGCCAAAGATTTTGTTCAGGCTGGGTCAGTGTCACGAATACATGTTTTATAAAGTCATCTGGCCATTTACATTGCCAGCTGCCTCCACTGAAGTAGGATTTTGGTAACCTTGTAGTGTGAAACCCGAAGTGTGCAGATTAGACCTGGTCAGAACAGATCTGAACTTTATGGATTTATTTGAATAGCCAGGGTACCATCTTTGGAAAATTGAGGTACTCATTTGGATCCAGTCACAGGACACTTTTGGGGAAGGAAAGGTAGAGGTGGTGTGGATCAGGTACCCTTTGAGAAAGATAAGGTCCCCTTCGAAATTGTGAAAGATAGGCACAAATGTCTGTAAAAAGTACAAAAGCCCATTCCTATCTCGCTCATTGCAATTGCCAATAGACCTGTCAAAATCAACTGTCAAAGCTATCAGAAGCATCTACCAAACATATCAAGAGGATCTGCCAAAAGTACCTGTCAAAGAGAACTGCCAAGTTGTCAAGGAATTAAAAAGTCCTGCCCTTTAAACCTTTGAAAGATGTCAGGTGTGTTTTAAAAAATTAATGTTTGCTATTTCACTCTATCTTCTGACACAAACCTGAGGGCTTCTATTACTGGATTAGTGCTGTATGGCTGATTTCACAACCATCCATTATCACAGTTGGGTGTCTGCCTTTGTGAGAAGGGGTGGTGTACTTGAGTGAAATGTTTGTTGTTCTAAGGCGTTATTTAGTAGAAGGTAAATTTTTTTAATGCATGAGAGTTCTTTTCACATGATAATAAAGTCCGACACATATGCTGGAATTTTACTGCCTCACTTGCCCAAGGCTCATAAGATCACATCCGAGGCCTAAGGAGAATGCCTTTCTGCAAGCCTCGCCCACCCTGGAATTGGGATGGGCGTGCCGGTAAAATTCCAGCAATAGACACTTAGAATTTTATAGAAATTTATTTTATCTCATCTTCACATGGGTTCTGAGGTCTTCCCAGGGTGATACAAAGTGAGTTGGAATGGTAGAAGAAAGGGCAAAGGGCAGTAGGCATGAGCTGGTTTGAGTTGGCACCAAGTTAGCATTGGGGCTGTAAAGGGCCATGGGATGGGTGGGGGCATAGGTTGGCATGGAGGGTATGAAGGGCCATTGGGGTGGGTGGAAGGGCATGACTTGACATTATGGGGCCATGAGGCTGGAGGAGCATATTGTGGCATAGTGGGTATAAGTAACCATTAAGGTTGTATGGGAGACATATCTTGGCATGTGGGGGGGGGGGGGGTATGAGGAGCCATAGGGGTGTGGGTGGAGGGATGTACCTTGGCATGGGGGTATTAGGTGGCATGGGAAGTGAGTGCAGGATGGAGGGGCGAGTGTGAGGTCTGGAAGAATGTTTCATGTTTTATCATTCTTCATTTTTAAACTTTTGAAATAGCACCGGATCTCCAAGGCAGCCTTCCATCTGTTTTGCAGCAGATATGCTAGATCAGAACTTCACTGGACCAGGTTATAAAAGGTGATTGAGAGTTTACCCAGAAGGTGTCCTATAGATCACAGACCTCTTCAAGCATGAGGAGGCCATCTCATATTAGCACCTAATAAAACAGGGCCTTATGCAACCCAGATTTTTCCCTAAGATTCCTTATTCAATAGTTACTGTGGGGGGAATTTATCCATTCCCGCCCACCACGAGAATTGTAGCGGGTGGGGGGGGGTGGGGGGGGGGGTGCGGGGAGGGGGGGGAACCATGCCAAGGTCCACTGACCTCAGGCGGGATTTCTGATATTGGGGCAAGCAAGACTGGAAAATCTCGCCCCGTGAATGATCATTAGTAAAATATTCTATATTTCCACAGACTTCAGAATAATCTTTCTGTTTAATTTCTATAAAGCATTGTACCATAACATTACCCCGTCAGTCTGACCATAAACTACCCTTCACATGCCTGGATATGACCGCATATACAAAAACAATCTCTTATCATCGTAAAACCATCACCATCTCTATCTATTCCATCCGTGATACATACGGCACATGATACAAAGGCACTTTAATTTTGTGAATATGCAAGGCCCAAGATTCAAATAAATCCAGAAAAAATGAGGAGTTATAATCTAAGTAATGAATGAGCATCGCAGACAAAAACAGATGTTTTAAAGAGAATACTCAGTTCACAGACACAGATGAACCGGACTCTTACCTCTGAACTGAGACAGGAACAAGTTGCTGATGTCCACCCTGTTGAAAAGATTGCAAGTTTTGTCGTGCCGTAGGACTTGTGAAGCTAGTTTCTCAGGCATTTGACAGGAACTTGATCAGGTCAAACCCACTGTTGATCAACATTTACAGCAGTTAGACTGTACCATTGTCCCTTTTGGCAAATGTAGTGCCAGGTGAGTGATCTTGGCAGCATGTCAGAGAAAACAATAAGCAACAGGCTGGATCCTGAACATTTACACAATGCCATGATGCTTATTCATCAGACCTTTAGTCTTGCAGACCTGGTCAAACAGTCTCATGCCCACAAGGAACTCAACCCATAAGGAGCTAGTTTTGTAAATCGTTCAGATCTCATTGTCCTAACTTGCATAGATAGCTCCATGTCAGTCATCATTTTGAAAGTCTATTTCTAAATCAGTGTGTAATATTCATAGAATGCCTACAGTGCAGGAGGCGGCCATTCGGCCCATCGAGCCTGCACCGACAACAATCCCACCCAGACTCTATCCCTGTAACCCCATGTATTTACCCTGTGAGTCCCCTGACACTAAGGGGCAATTTAGCATGGCCAATCCACATAACCCGCACATCTTTGGACTGTGGGAGGAAATCGGAGCACCCGGAGGAAACCCATGCAGACACGGGGAGGATGTGCAAACTCCACACAGTCACCCGAGGCCAGAATTGAACTTGAGTCCCTAGTGCTGAGGCAGCAGTGCTAACCATTGTGCCTCGTGCCGCCCACTATTGCACAAAGATATTGGCTTATCTGACACAGAAATGCTGAAAATAGTACCCAGCTGTGAGATCAAATCGCTAACATGTAAACACCTATGACTTACCTTGCTGCCATGTTTTTATGCTGTACTCTTTCAGCTGCTGTGGACAAGGGTCAGAAATAATTTCCTCCATCCCTTCATCGTTGAAATTTGTTCCTGAGTGATGCGCGATATAACACACGAGAGGCTGGATGTACTCGGGAAATAAAGGCTTTTATTGCCAACAATAACAGAGCTACTATATACAGTATATGATCCCAGACTAAAGGGACACCAGGCAGAGCAGTGACCTTTATACCTCTCCCAGGAGGCGGAGCCAACTGGGGTGTACCATAGGACTATATTAACAGGTAGAACAGCCCAACCCTAACCCCAACAGTAACATATCTACAGACTCATAGTACTGGCCAGACCATGGCTCAGCACTACCTGGTGGTAACCAACAATGGTTCACCACATTCACCCCGCCTTTGAAAACAAAGGCCAGCGGGGTACAAAACACAGAACAATTGTTCATCTGTCTATAAGTTCAAACGGTCTGGGGGACCGCACCGTCGCTGTGACCTCCTCAACACCGGTGATGACACCGGTTCAGGCAATCGCGGTGACGTTCTCTCCAAGGCGATGTCCAGTGACTCCTCCAGTGCCTCACGGGCCGGTAGACCACGAGGTGGTGACAATCCGCTGAACTCGGGCACGCCTTGAAGTGGCGATCATCTCCTGGACTCAGGCAAGCTGTACACGGGAGTAAGAGGGTTAAGTGGTGGTCCCGATACTGCCCGCGCCGTGTCAAGAGGGGAAATAATGGTTGGGGGGTCCCTAACAGGAGGTGTGGGAGCGACAGGGGTTTCCAAGCCCCCTGCTGGTGCCAGATCTCGAATCGAGAGCGTGTCGTCTCGCCCGTCAGGATATGCCACGTAGGCATACTGAGGGTTGGCATGGAGGAGATGGACCTGTTCAACCAAAGGGTCAGACTTGCGGGTCCTAACATGCCGCCGCAGGAGGACAGGTCCTGAGTACGTCAACCAAGATGGTAATGAGGTCCCCGAGGAAGACTTCCTAGGGAATGAAAACATTCTCTCATGAAGAGTAGCGTTGGTTGCCGTACACAGGAGTGAGCGTATGGAGTGGAGCGCATCAGGGAGTACCTCTTGCCAATGGGAGACTGGAAGACCTTTAGACATCAACGCCAGTAAGACAGCCTTCCAGACTGTAGCATTCTCTCGTTCGACCTGTCCGTTACCCCTAGGGTTGTAGCTCGTGGTTCTACTAGAGGCAATCCCATATGAGAGCAGGTATTGCCTCAAATCATCGCTCATGAACGACGAGCCCCTATCGCTGTGGATGTAACAGGGGTAACCGAACAGGGTGAAAAGATCACGAAATGCCTTGATAACCGTGGCAGCGGTCATATCAGAACAGGGAATGACAAAAGGGAATCGTGAGTACTCATCAACCACATTGAGGAAGTACACGTTCCGATCTGTCGAGGGAAGGGGGCCCTTAAAGTCCACACTCAGTCTTTCTAAGGGACGAGTGGCCTTAACGAGGTGTGCCCTGTCAGGTCGGTAGAAGTGCGTTTTGCATTCCGCGCATACCCGGCAGCTTCTGGTTATGGACCTGACATCCTCCACCGAGTAGGGTAGATTCCGGGCTTTTATGAAGTGGAAGAGCCGAGTGACCCCCGGATGGCAGAGATCATTGTGGAGAGCCTGCAATCGATTCTCCTGCATACTAGTGCATGTTCCACGCGACAGGGCATCCGAGGGCTCGTTGAGCTTCCCTGGACGGTACATGATATCATAATTGTAGGTGGAGAGTTCGATTCTCCACCTCAAGATTTTATCATTCTTGATCTTACCCCGTAACGTGTGGTTGAACATGAACGCCACGGACCGCTGGTCCGTGAGTAGAGTGAACCGTTTACCCGCCAAGTAATGGCGCCAATGCTGAACGGCCTCCACAATGGCCTGGACCTCCTTTTCCACGGCAGAATGTCGCATTTCAGGGCCTTGGAGGGTGCGAGAGAAAAAGGCGACGGGCCTGCCTGCTTGGTTAAGTGTGGCGGCCAGGGCGAAATCAGATGCATCACTCTCCACCTGGAAGGGGATGGATTCATCAATAGCGTGCATCGTGGCTTTCGCGATGTCGGCTTTTATTCTTGCAAAGGCTAAGCGAGCCTCTGTTGCTAGGGGAAAAGAGGTAGACTTGATGAGCGGACGGGCTTTGTCCGCGTAATTGGGAACCCACTGTGCGTAGTATGAGAAGAAGCCTAAACATCTTCTCAGTGCTTTGATGCTAGTGGGCAGGGGAAGTTCGAGGAGAAGACGCATACGGTCTGGATCAGGGCCAAGGACCCCGTTTTCCACCACGTATCCAAGGATAGCTAGGCGGCGCGTGCGAAATACACACTTCTCCCTGTTGTAGGTCAGGTTCAGGCGAGATGCAATGCGTAAGAATCTAAGAAGGTTGGCATCATGGTCCTGCTGGTCATGGCCGCAGGTGGTGACGTTATCCAGGTACGGGAAGGTAGCCCGCAGCCCGTTCTGGTCCACCATTCGGTCCATAGCACGCTGGAAGACCGAGACCCCATTCGTGACACCAAAAGGAACCCTTAGAAAATGGTACAGGCGACCATCCGCCTCAAAGGCCGTGTATTGTCGGTCCTTTGGGCAAATGGGGAGCTGGTGATAAGCAGATTTTAAGTCGATGGTGGAGAACAACCGGTACTGCGCAATCTGATTGACCATGTCAGATATGCGCGGGAGGGGATACGCATCCAGCTGCGTGTATCTGTTAATGGTCTGACTATAGTCTATGTCCATCCGGGGTTTGTTCCCATTCTTAACCACCACGACTTGCGCTCTCCAAGGACTAGCGCTAGGTTGGATGATCCCTTCCTTGAGGAGCCGCTGAACTTCAGATCGAATGAAGATCCGATCCTCAGCGCTGTAACGCCTGCTCTTTGTTGCGATGGGCTTGCAGCCTGGCACGAGATTCTGGAATAGGGAGGGTGTGGTAATCCTAAGCGTTGAGAGACTACATGTGGAGCACGTTGGGCAATTTAGAGGCTGTGGGTCTCCCACTGAAAGCGGAGGGAGTGGCCTATCGTACTGCAGGGTTACACTCTTCAAGTGGACCATAAAATCTAGTCCTAGGAGTATTGGCGCGCAAAGGTGCGGTAACACAAGGAGCCTGAAGTTCTGGTAAACCGTGCCCTGCACCGTCAGATTGACCACGCAGCTCCCTAGCACGGTGACAGACCGGGACCTTGACACCATCGAAATTGTCTGCTTGACAGTCCGAATCCGGAGGCCACACCGCTTCACGGTGTCCGGGTGAATGAAGCTCTCCGTGCTCCCGCTGTCAAACAAACAATAAACCGGGCGTCTGTTTACCTGTATGTCCATCATGGACTTGTCGAGTCTGTGAGGCTTGGCCTGGTCCAGGATGATCGACGCCACCGTTGGTTCGTGGGTGCAACTGCAGGCAGCTGAGATGGTTGATGACGACCCCTGCTGGTCATTCGCGGTCGGTGCCGACCAAAATGGCTGCCCCCATAGGTCGCACGTGGACGATGGCGCCAAAACCTGCGGCTCCTGCAGGTCGCACGTGTCTTGCGACTCCGTCGTTCGGAATGGCGACGTCCTGGAATCGCACGTGGTAGAAGACCTTGAAGACGCAGAAGACAAGGAGGCCGGCTCCGGGGAGTCACACGCCGCACTGCTGTTCTTGGATGGAGGTTTGGACCGGCATACTTTGGAATAATGCCCCTTCTTGCCGCAGGCGGAGCACAGCACCGCTTTAGCTGGACATCGCTGCCGAGGGTGTTTCACCCCCCCACAGAAGTAACACCGCGGGCCACCTGGAGCTGCTGCCGTCGCCAGGTCTGAGGCTGGGAATGCAATCGCGCAGTTTTTCGGTCCCGCTGAATGAAGTGGAGTCTGCGACTGCCCCTGCCACACTGTCTCCACGTGGTCGTCGGGGTACATCGCCAGACTTTTGGAGGCCGTTTCTAGAGCGTCAGCCAACTCTATGGTTTTAGTGAGATCGAGGTTACCTTGCTCCAACAGCTGAAGGCGGATGTACGACGAGCCGATTCCCGCCACGAACGCATCTCGAGCTCGGTTGTTCATGTACTGGTCTGCCGACACTGACTTGCAGTTGTAGGCACTGGCTAGCTGCTGAAGCTCGCACGCGTACTGTTCCGTCGTTTCGCCGGGCTGCCGCCGTCGAGTGGCTAGAAGGTATCGAGCATGGATCTCATTCGGCGGTTTGTTGTATCGCTTCTTGAGAAGCTCGAGGGCCCCTTTGTAGTCGGTGGCCCCACGGATCGCTAGGTATACAGCGTCGCTTACCCTCGCGTGGAGGACCCGGAGTCTGTCGGCGTCGTCGGTGACTACTGTGGAGGCGTCGAGGTAATCTTGGAAACACTTCAACCAGTGGTCGAAAGTGTTCGATGCGCCCGCCACACGTGGGTCCAACGTAAGCCGTTCGGGTTTAAGCATTTGCTCCATGTTTTCTTTTGTCGTTTTTTTTTTCAAAAAAAAAGAATTTACTTGTTGGCAATAAAATTGATGCGCGATATAACACACGAGAGGCGTGATGTACTCGGGAAATAAAGGCTTTTATTGCCAACAATAACAGAGCTACTATATACAGTATACAATCCCAGACTAAAGGGTCACCAGGCAGAGCAGTGACCTTTATACCTCTCCCAGGAGGCGGAGCCAACTGGGGTGTACCATAGGACTATATTAACAGGTAGAACAACCCAACCCTAACCCCAACAGTGACATATCTACAGACTCATAGTACTGGCCAGACCATGGCTCAGCACTACCTGGTGGGAACCAACAATGGTTCACCACACTGAGTAAAGTAGAAGGCAGTAAAAGTAACATTTTTATCCCAGTCTTTGCGCTAATCTTTAATATTCATCATGGCATCTCATGTGGAAACGATCAAGAGATGGAGGCTGGAATTTTCCAGCCGCTCACGCCCCACCGCCTCTGCAAGCGAGGACGGAGAACTTGGCGCTCAGCCAAATCTCAGTTCACAGCGGCGGGACCAGAGAAAGTCACCGGCGTGAACGGCTAGACGATTCTGGGCGGAGTTGCTGTTTCAGAACATCCAGACACAAATCGCACTCAAAATTATTGGTGGTTTTCTGAATTGAATTTTTTTCTTAAGTCCCCCTGAAACTCAGTCGCAGTTTGTTGAATGCAAGATCTTCCATGAAACAGAGAAATTGGAAATAAAAATCAGCCATGATTGAATTGCGGAGGAGACTCGATGGGCCGAGTGGCCTAATTCTGCTCCTATGTCTTATGGTCTTAACATTTTAATTTCAAAATATTCCTTGCAAGTGGACCATCTGGTGTTATTATATCAACACAGCTAAAAATTGGTCTTTTGCCCGAGTTAAAATAACTGTACACAATATTATACATTCAATTCAATTTTATTGTATAGTGCACAAATACAAACACAAGGAAAAGTGAGCTTGCAGGCTCCCAAGATACAAAGAAAAAAAACAAATGCAAGTAGTCATTATAAAATAGTGCCAATAGTCATTAAGTGTATAGATGCATATTGCACAATACCCATCGCCTGGGAAAATGTTAAAGGACGGAGTTCAGCTGGGTGATAGCTCTGGGGAAGAAGCTGTTCCTTAACCTGGTCGTACAAGCTCAAATGCATCTGTAGCGCCTCCCAGGTGGCAGGGGGCAAACAGTCTGTGGTTGGGATGGATGGGATCTCTAGCAACGCTGAGAGGTCTCCGCAGACAGCGTTTGTGATCAATGTCCTGGATGGCTGGTAGCTGGGTGCCGGTTATGTATTGGGCACTTTTGACTACCCGCTCCAGAGAAATGGAGCAACTGCCATACCACACCGTCATGCAGGTCGACAAGGTGCTCTCTATCGTGCACCGGTAGAAGTTTGAGAGAAGCTCGGGGGGGGACAAGGTTGGCTCTCTTCAGCCGCTTCAGGAAGCATAGGCGCTGCTGAGCCTTCTTCACTAGGGAGGAGGAGTTGAGGGACCACGAGATGTCCCAACATTATTCAGTTTCTTAGCAACTTAAAAAATATATATATTTAAAAGCTTAAAAAGGTGTCTTTTCATCCACTTGCACCTAAAAGAAAGTTTAATTTTAAACGTCTCCTCAAAGGCCTGGTAGTGGACATGTGGGCAGCCAAGTGGCAAGCATTGCTGCCTCATAGCGCCAGGGACCCGGGTTCGATTCCCGGCTTGGGTCACTGTGTGGAGTTTGCACATTCTCCCCGTGTCTGCGTGGGTTTCCTCCGAGTGCTCCCGTTTCCTCCCACAGTCCAAAGATGTACAGGTTAGGCAGATTGGCCATGCTAAATTGCCCCTTAGTGTCAGGGGGACCAGCTAAGGTAAATGCATAGGGTTGTGGGGATAGGGCTTGGGTGGGATTGTGGTCGGTGCAGACTCGATGGGCCGAATGGCCTCCTTCTGCACTGTATGATTCTATGATTCTATAACAGAAACCATGGTGATTAATTTAGACTGAGGCCAAATGGCCACTCTTGTCGGGAGACTAATTTCAAACGCAATGTTTTTAAAAGCACTGCAGGAACTCAATTTGCACAAAATAGAATCTGAGATTAAAATCATTCAAGTATCTTGCTGTGGTTTGGGGGAATCTTTTTTTCCCCCAGATGTTATGTATTAAGATATGCTGGTTTTTGCAGCCACAGTTAATGACTATAAAATGAACTACTTAAATACCTGATATCAGGTTAAAACAGTTTTTACCACCTGAAAGAATGCTCGGACATGTGTTGCAGTTTAATTTTAGAGAGTTAAATCAGTTGTACCGCATGTTCGGCAGACCAACTGCTACCAATTTTATATTGGCAATCAAACCATCTGAGATGGCTTTGTAACACGTGCTGAACATCATTGTTTGAATATACAAATCAATGTGAAAGGTGATGAAAAAAAAGGGCGGCATGAACACGTTGGGCCGAGGGGCCTGTTTCTATGCTGTAAACCTCTATGACTCTATGAGGGCCGGTGTTTGAGATGCCATAAGATCCCTGTCAGGGGCAGGAAAGGGGGCAGACATGCAATTTCTCAAAGCTGTTCCTGGTCCTGCCCAATTTGGAGGAGGCGGGTTTGGGACTGGCAGGATTGTGGCTCATTAAGTGTCTTGCTAAGTCTAATTAAAAGGAGGTCGCCTGGGTTTCTCCAGCCAACTTCTAGTTGCCTACATTGGCAGGCGTCAGCCTGGAGGCTTTTGCTGGCTGCCTGGTTGTCACATGTTGCCCTATAGATTGAGGAACGCCCACATCCCATTGCCCTCACCAAACTGGTAGCCTAGCCCATCTTTTAATTAAGGTTTAAAAACAGTTGGTGAGAGGGCACCTCCATTTCGAAGTACCCTTCCATCCATCATGATCTGTTGTGCCTCTGTGGTACAAGACCTCTGATTGGCCCTCTAGCTTCAAGATCCTACCCATCATCATTATTGGCAAGGAATCCTGTCTCCCTGATTACGGAGTCACTCCACGGAATCCCAATCAAGTGACTGCTTCTCTCCAGGGTCTGGCTCGGGAACAGAATGTGGAGATGCCGGCGTTGGACTGGGGTAAGCACAGTAAGAAGTCTCACAACACCAGGTTAAAGTCCAACAGGTTTATTTGGTAGCAAATACCATAAGCTTTCGGAGCACAGCTCCTTCGTCAGATGGGGTGGATATCTGTTCTCCAACAGTGCACAGACACAGAATGTAGAAACTTGATGTCTGTGTCGATATGCGCGATCTTCTTGGAGATCCTCTCCACTTGGAGCCGGCAGTTTGCGGCGTCGATGGTAGTCATGATGTGGAGATGCCGGCGTTGGACTGGGGTAAACACAGTAAGAAGTTTAACAACACCAGATTAAAGTCCAACAGGTTTATTTGGTAGCAAATACCATAAGCTTTCGTGTAGAAACTTGATGTCTGTGTCGATATGCGCGATATGTGTCTGTGCACTGTTGGAGAACAGATATCCACCCCATCTGACGAAGGAGCAGTGCTCCGAAAGCTTATGGTATTTGCTACCAAATAAACCTGTTGGACTTTAACCTGGTGTTGTGAGACTTCTTACTCGGGAACAGAAAACAGTCCTAACTTCTGTTTTTCGCCCCCAGAAGGGAATCTAATCCATAGAGTCACGTAGCAAATAAAGTTTACAAGACTCCAGAGCATTCTAGATTCCTACCGATGCAACCAAGCTGAATCTTCCATCAGTATTTAGTGAGTATTTTTCCAGAAAAGAAAATTTGACCAAAAGCTATAAAGGCCATGACTGGAATTCTCCAGCCATTTGTGCCAGCGGGATTTTCCGGTCCCAGCCGGCAGCACACCCCCTCCCGTGTGTTTCCCTCCAGTGATGTCAAAGGGGATTCCCATTCACAGCAGCAGGGCCAGATAATCCTGCTGCTGGCAAACATCGCGCCACCTCCTGCTGGCTGGGAGGCCGGAGAATCTCGCCCCACATGTTATAAAGACCAGTCCACTTGCAGAGCTAGATTTCCAGCTCTGCACTAATGATTCAATTGCCAGCATGAGGAACTGGTAAAGCAAGCTAAGTAGATGGGTTGAATAAAGGAAATGCAGATTTCAATTTTCCACTTCAGTGTTCAAATATCCCTCCTTTCAATCAGCTCATCATCGAACCTAAAACATTTCTGAAAGTTCAGTGCTTCCAAATGCGTTAGATTATTTGAGACGTCATTCTTAGGCTACGGCAGGCACTGACAAGGCGAGTATTCATGACCTATCCCGAGTTGGCCGTGGTGGTGAGCTGCTGAAGTCTGAGTGCAAGGTGCTCCCACGGTGCTGATAGGCCCAGAGACCCAGGGTTCTGACCCAGTGACAATGCATTTCACCGCCCCCCGCCCCCCAAACACGAGAGAACTGTCAGCAATCATGCATGATGGGCTCACTCGCCAGCAGTAATTTAATTTGTCAACTGAGTTACTCGGATATCCTCCCTGCAATAGCCTTGATGCAATCTAGTGTTTTTTTTCGTGAATTAGTCAAAACAAAACCAGCATCAGGCTCACTTTTCAGTGAATGACATTGAAATCCTTAAATTGATGTAGAGGGAGACGGTTTGCAAGAAGATGACTAATTACAGTAAAGAGATCACAAGTTAAGAGTCAAATTGAATTGATTTCTACTTTGGGTTGCTTTTAATATACTGTTAGAATCACAAATATTGGGCCAGATGAGGGGATGGCGATGGTCCAGTGGTATTATCGCTAGACTACTGATCCAGAAACTCAGCTAATGTTCTGAGGACCTGGGTTCGAATCCTGCCACAGCAGATGGTGGCATTTGAATTCAATAAAATATATCTGGAATTAAGAATCTGCTGATGACTGTGAAATCATTGTCGATTGTCGGAAAAACCCATCTCGTTCACTAACTTCCTTTAGGGAAGGAAATCTGCTGTCCTTACCTGGTCTGGCCTACATGTGACTCCAGAGCCACAGCAATGTGATTAACTCTCAACAGCCCTCTGGCAACTAGGGATGGGCAATAATTGCTGGCCAGCCAACGATGCCCATGTCCCACAAATGAATGAAAAATGAGATTCTCCGACCTTGCCTGCAGCTGGGGTTTTCCAGACCCGCTGCAGTGCAGAGAGTGCAGGGACGGCACGATGGCACAATGGTTAGCACTGCCGCCTCACAGCGCCAGGGACCCGGGTTCGATTCCCGGCTTGGGTCACTGTCTGTGTAGAGTTTGCACATTCTCCCCGTGTCTGCGTGGGTTTCCTCCGGGTGCTCCGGTTTCCTCCCACAGTCCAAAGATGTGCAGGTTAGGTGAATTGGCTATGCTAAATTCTCCGTCAGTGTACCCGAAGAGGCGCCAGAGTGTGGCGACTAGGGGATTTTCACAATAACTTCATTGTAAGACTACTTGTGACTAATAAATAAATAAACTTTAAAAACTTAGAAATAAATAAACTAATATTTGGTTGAGTGCCAAATTCTCCATTCACGCTGGTAGCTGCGGCAGGGCATGAACAGCTGGAAAATTCTGGTCATTATCTTTTTCTCCCTTTTGTACAATATTTTTATGTTTCATATTAATTTATAAACAACAAGTATTGAAATCATAAGTTTGAGAACTGCGCATGCATTTTCAGCAATGGTAAGTGGATCTGACTGGTACTCATTGGAGGAAGAGGCTCCAAAAATGTCCCCATCCTCAATGATGCGGCGCCCAGCACTTCAGTGGGAAAGATAAGACAATCTTCAGTCATAAGCGCTAAGTGGATGATCCACCTCAGCCTCCACAGGAGCTCCTAGCATCAGAGATGACAGTCTTCATCAAATTCGATTCACTCCACGTGATATCAAGAAATGACTGAAGGCACTGGATGCTGCAAATGCTATGGGCCCTGACAATATTCCATCAATAGTACTGAAGAATTGTGCTCCAGAACTTGCCATGCACCAAGTTGTTCCAATATGGATACAACAGTGTCATCTACCCTACAATATGGAAAATTGCCCTTGAATGTCATGCATACAAACATTGGAACAAATCCAACCAGGCCAATTACTGCTCCCTCAGTCTACTGGTTATCAGCCATAAAGTGACGGAAGGGGTCATCAACGCTGCCAACAAGTGGCACTTGCTTAGCAATAACCTGTTCACTGCTGCTCAGTTTGGGTATGGCCAGGGTCACTCAGCTCCTGACCTCATTACAGCCTTGGTTCAAACATGGACAAGAGCACTGAATTCCAGAGGTGGCTTGAGAGTCACTGTCCTTGACATTATGGCAGCATCTGACCAAGTGTGGCATCAAAGAGCCCCAGCAGAACTGGAGTCAATGGAAATCAGGGGACAACCCTCCACCGATTGGAGTTAAAAATTATAAAGAGGAAGAACTTGGGGTATGAAAGTAAACTAGTAATAAGTATGAAAACAGGCAATAGAAGTCTTCAGAAGCATATAAAAATGAAGAGATTAGCTAAAGTAACCATTGATCACTTAGAGGGTTAGACTGGGGAATTAATAATGGGAAACAAGGAAACTGCAGTCACTTTGGACAAATATTTTGCATCCGTCTTCTCAATAAAAGACACAAAATGCATCCGCAGAACAGCAGAAAATCAGGAGGCAAAAAGGAATAATAGAGTCCCTTCAGTTCAGAAGGAGGCCATTTGGCCCATCAGGTCTAAACTGACTCTCTGACAGAGTATTTTACCCAGCCCTATCCTTGTTATCCCACATATTTACCCCGTTCATCCCCCTAACCTCCACATCTTGGAACATTAAGGGACAATTTAGCAGGACCAATCCACCTAATCTGTGCATCTCTGGACTGTGGGAGGAAACGGGATTACCCGGAGGAAACCCACGCAGACATGGGAAGAATGTGCAAACTTCACACAATCACCCAAGGTTGGAATCGAACCTGGGTTCCTGACACTGAGGCAGCAATGCTAACCACTGTGCCAGCAGGAATCAGGAGCTTAAAACAATCACAATTATTGGAGAAAAAGTACCAGAAAAACCAATGGGGCAGATTGCTGACAAGACCCCTGGACTTGATGGTATGAATCCTAGAATCTTAATGGAAGTGACTACAGAGGTGTTGGATCCATTGCTAATAATTTTCCAAAGTTCCCTAGAATTCGGAAAGGTCCCAGCAATTTGGAAAACTTTAATTGTAACAGCATATTCAAGAAGGGAAGGAGTTGACAGCAAGAAACTATTGGCCAGTTAGCCTAAATCTTCCATTGGGAAAATGCTAGAATCCATTATTAAGGAGGCAGTAGTAGGACATTTAGAAAATCATAATACAATCTGAGTCAACACGGTTGTGTGAAAGGCAAATTGTGTTTAACTAATTTATTAGAGTCCTTTGGGAATGTAACAAGCAGGGTTGATAAAAGGGTACCAGTAGATATAGTGTATTTGGATTTGCAAAAGTCATTCAATAAGGTGCCACAGAAGATAAGAGCTCATGATGGGGGTAATATAATCACATGGATAGAGGATTAGCTAACTAACAGGAAACAGAGAGTTGGGATAAATGAGTCATATTCAGGTTGGCAAACTGTATTAGTGGAGTGCCTCAACTGGTTACAATCTAAATGAATTACTTGAATGAATGAACAGTTGTGTTGTTGCCAAATATGCTGATTATATAAAGTCAGATAGAGAAACATGTTGCTTGGAGGATACAAGCAGTCTTCAAAGGAAGCTTGATAGATTTAGTGAGAAGACAAAAAATTGACCGATGGAGTGTAATGTGGAAAATGTAAGTTTGTCCACCTTGGCAGGAAGAATAGAAAAGCAGAATAATGTTTAAATGGAGAGAGATGGTGGAATTTTACAGTACAGAGGGATCTGAGTATCCTTGGAGATGAATCACAAAATGTTAGCACGCAGTGAGAGATTCTATGTATGCTTAGCCTTTTTTGCCTCAGTCTATGCAAAGACTTCATCTATACAAAGACGTCTTTGCATTTTAAGATATTTCTGCCTATGCCATTACATTTAAATGCTAGACTATAGGGGTTAACTAACACTGCTAACTTGACTACATTTTAAAACTCAGAAGGCATGCTGGGTTAGCTAAAAAAGGACTGCATTCCTAAAGTGTACACAATGCAGGCAAAACAAGCTTTTCATAACAGCTGCTGCAAAGCTTGTTTTTCTAGACAGAAACAGCCTGCAAAGGACACTTATAATAACGAGATAAGGGTTGAGATATATTGTGGATTTTAGTGTGTGATTTCAGTTCAGTTTCAAGATTCTGTTCAAGCTCAGTTCAAGGACTGGCTTAGCAGCCAGTCTCCAAGTTTGCTTTTTCTTTTCGCTTCTGTCATGTTAATTTTCTTAAGCTCTGTTCAATAAAAGAAATTCATTTTAAAACCCCGTACCAGTGCTGTCCCCTCATCTGTTCAAAGGAATGAACGGACCCAAAATGCAGCTACAGCAAGTACTTCGGAAATAAATTGAATGTTGGATTCATTCCAAGGGGAGTGAAGTTTAAAAGCAAGAAAGTCTTGCTACAACTCTACAGGTCATTGGTGAGACCACACCTTGAGTAATGCATGCATTATTGGACTCCCTATTTAAGGACTTGCATTGAAAGCAGTTTAGGGAAGATTCGCTCGGACGATTCCCAAGAGTAAAGGGATTGGCCTAAATCCTCTGGTCCCACCTGTCGCTGACAGGGCGGTAAACAAGACGGACCGGCCAAAGGTCGATTGACCTCAGGTGGGAATTTACAGTCGTGGGGTGGGCGGGACCAGAGAATCCTGCCCATTGCCTTATGAGGAAAGATTGAGCAGATTGGGCCGATACTCATTGGAGTTTAGAAGAATGAGAGGTAATCTTGTTGAAACATACATGATTCTGAGGGGACATGGCAGGGTGGATGCTGAGAGGATATTTCCTCTCTAGTGTTAATCTAGAACTAGGGGACACAGTTTAAAAATAAGGGGTCTCTCATTAATGAAGGAAATGAGGAGGAGGGTCATTAGTCTTTGGAATTCTCTACAATAGAGCACAATCAAAACCGATTTAGACAGATTTTTGTTCAACAATGGGGTTAAGCATTATGGAGGGCAGGCAGGAAAGTGGAGTTAAAGCCACATCAGATCAGCCAAGATCTGCTTAAATTATTTGGAGAAGTTTTTGGTTGACATCATGGACGGAATTTATTGGGCCTGTTCGCCATGTGCACAAATCCCGATACGGCTGCAAAATCTCGCGGGAGGGCCATAACGGGATAATGCCCAGGAAGGGTGTCAACCTGACTTGCACAAATTTAAATACATTGAATAAACGGCTTTATGCCGTCGTGTCTGGCCACATTGAATCCTCCTCCCTCGGCGGCGTGACATCACACCGGCGCATATCACGACTGGTTTTCCAGGTGGTGAGGGACATGGCTGGCCAATGAGCGTTCTCCAAGGCGGCCTTCACGACACACGACAGCGCAGAGTCGCTGAGCAGAAACTGATAGCCAGGTTCCGCACACATGAGGACGGCCTAAACCGGGATGTTGGATTTATGTCACATTATCAGTAACCCCCACAGCTTGCCTCCTGGACTTGCAGGCTGTCCTGTCTGGAGACAATGCACATCTCTTTAACCTGTGCCTAATGCTCCCTCCACCCACATTGTCTGTATCTTTAAGATCTGGCTGGCTGTAGGGATTCGCATTCTAATCAGTATTCTGCAACTTG
Source organism: Mustelus asterias (assembly GCF_964213995.1). NCBI lineage: Eukaryota > Metazoa > Chordata > Chondrichthyes > Carcharhiniformes > Triakidae > Mustelus > Mustelus asterias. The sequence goes on along the minus strand of NC_135813.1, from coordinate 71,591,265 downwards.
ATTTTTGTGTCTCTGTGCCCTGTTTGAGAGCACATTTCCACTCCATCTGACGAAGGAGCAGCGCTCCGAAAGCTAATGGTATTTGCTACCAAATAAACCTGTTGGACTTTAACCTGGTGTTGTTAAAACTCTTACTGTGTTCACCCCAGTCCAACGCCGGCATCTCCACACAATGAGTTTCACACAGCTTTTCTCACCTGATCCAGCACTCTGCCATTTTGGGAAGATTGCGCCCATAATAATGAAATAATATTTAGGTTGATTGATACAAATGTATGATTTATGTACTCAGCTGCGATCAACCTATTAGAAATAGTGTGAATCCTGAGTCTAGAACAACACAGGATGTTGATTCTGTGTCTGTGCGATTTAGGTGAATTCTTTATTTACAAAGGACATTAGTCACCACCTGGCATGGGGTAGTTAACCATTAGTACTATAGACCTATCATAGAGTTGCTGGCACTTGTTCCCATTATTCTTAAAGCAACAGAACATATAGGACTAAACAGTGCCTATAAATAAATATAACATTCCATTCTTTTTCACACAATGCTTATCAGCCACTGACAGGGACCATTGTGTATCACAGAAGACTAAACCTGTCACACTCTGCAGTCTGAGATCAGCTCCATATCAAACATCATCACTTTGCCCCAAACAGTCGCCTTTATCATAGAATTCTAGACTGAATACTGCACAGTAGAATGCCATTCGGCCTCTCATATCTGTTCTGGCTCACTGCAAGAGAAATTCACTCCCTCACCTTTTCACAGTGGCCCTGCAATTTTTTTTTCTTCTTCAGATAACGATCCACTTTTCCTTTTAAAGCCAAGATTGAATCTGCCTCCACCACACACTCAGACATCGCAGCAAGCACATTGAAAATTTAGTTAAGTATATATTGATTGGTTTGGCCGCATTGGTAGCACACAGGTCACTAATATTCAGTTAAGCCATTTGATATGAGAACTGCACACTGGTACTAAAAAGCACCCAATATTGTTCGGTGTGATTTCACTTAACATTTATTCTTAGATTCTCAGTAATATTAAAAAATCAAAAGTTCGGGGTTTTTGGGGGGTTTGGGGGCACCCAGAGACAAAGTGCCTAAAGTTGGGCATGAAAATTTGCCCGAAAAACAGATTAGGAACTCTCCCATTTTCACGCTAGCTGGACACTTAGAAAAAATCTAGTAAAATTCCACCCTAAACCTTTCACACTTTGGCCAACCAGCTCATTAGTCTGGATATGGAATAACTCATTTTTTTGAAGGATAAGTTCACTCCTCCAGCTACCATTCTGCATGAATTTCCCATGACCAGCCTTCACAAAAGGCCTCAACACTTTTTAAAAGCCAGCATTTCTGTTTGCTAATTTGTATAAATACCATTCACTGTGGAGCAAGGCAAAGGACAATGTGAAAAACGGAATATTTCCCTTACTGCTTTCAAGCGCCTCGCTCTGAAGTGATTTGTTCATTTGTACCCTGCTGGCATTATCCAGGCACAAATTGGACTTTTAAGACAAGCCTTTAAGTCAATTGTTTTCCAGTTACAATGCATTACATTAGGTAGCCTGTGCACAGTATCTGCGACAGAGGGTGATTGATGGCGTACATTTGTAAGTGGGTGGTGGACAACCCTGGCAATTTACTCTAGTGAGCAGTAATTCTACATGGGCACCTTGCCACATTTAGCCTTGGGCTCCCTTGTTCTTTCACCTCTTCGTGGGCCTCTCCACTCAGGTGATTTACTGAGCATCTATCCAGCTTGGTGTCTATCTGCGGCTGATTTGTATGTTTGCCCCTGGCAACAGGCCAGAAAGAGGGATCAGATTTTGAAGGAAGTCTCTGTGACAAGTCTCAGTAAGCTCACAGTTCTGATTACACAGAGGTATTTTCCATAGGTTAAGTATAACATTTACATGGGGAAGTTGACTTGATTTAATATAGTCTTAGGAGTATTGTGAGCAAAAGCCTGTGTCCATTAAATCATAATGTCTATGTTAATTTTATGTGAATAAGCCATACAAACCATCAGACTATACTACTGCAGCCAAGTCAAAACCTCAGAATTTGGTTTGATTTGATTTATTATTGTCACATGTATTGGGATACAGTGGAAAGTATTGTTTCTTGCGCACTATACAGACAAAGCAGAATGCAGAAGTGAGTCTGTGAATCACGACCTTGAAATTTACTGTACATTGGGGTATATAATTTGACTCAGCAGATAGGACAACCCCATTTTTCTGAGCCCCCAAAATAATAATTTTGCACACACTCAGCATATAAGTCGACCCCACCCCCCCTGCGCTTTTCAGCCACGACATGCTATATTCACATTAATCGTAAGCCTCAATTTCTCACTCCACAAATGCATATTTAATTTATCGGGATATAACTTTATAATTGGGTGCAAAGGATCAAGCAGGTGATAAGGGCTGTTTTGCGAAGATGTGCAGGAATTTAAGACACGTCAGACTCTAATGACATTTCAAATTGGCAACCGCCCACATCCAAGCCAGCGGTTCAGTTTTATACCTGGCGTATTATACGCCTAAGGATTTGGAGGGATTTTTCAAGGTATCAAAGGTTGACTTATATGCCGACATCTATGATATGTCATGAAGTAAACCTCCTTGTACATGAAGGGGCCACATTGTAATAGGACAAAGAACAATACAGCACAGGAAGAGGCACATCGGCCCACCCAGCCAGTGTTGATAATGATTCCGCACTTTCAGTGCAATGCTGTCATTGGCAAGTAAAGTCGCCATAGTCCCAGATGACCATAGGCTGTTCTCCTCTTTGAGGGGGAGAGCTGACTGATGGTGATTTAACCTGAAGATCGCCACACCTCAGGTGAGGGGGCAAGACTGTGAAGTTGGGCCTTCATGAATAATCTCATGTCATGTTATTCATGTCATTAGCATAGTCAGGGTGAGTCACCGTGTTTTCAGGGTGCTTCAGAAGCTCCTGCCATGAACCAGGTGATGTTATTCTCCTTGCTCTGCTGGAGGATCTGCGAGGCCCTTCTTCTGAAAAACCGATTGTTTTCTCGGAGGTTTTTCAAGGAACTATACTTGGTTGTGTCCTTTTTCTCACCTACACACTGCTCCTTGGCAACATCAAGAGATCAGCAGGATAGTGAGAATCAGTATTTCATAGAATCATAGAATCCATACAGTGCAGTAGGTGGCCATTCAGCCCATTAAGTCTGCACTGACCACAGTCCCATCCTGGCCCTATCCCTGTAACCCACGTATTTACCCTGCCAATTCCCCCTGACACTAAGGGGCAATTTAGCACGGCCGATCAACCTAACCCCCACATCTTTGGACTGTGGGAGGAAACCGGAGCATCCAGAAGAAACCCACACAGACACGGGGAGAACATACAAATTCCACACAGACAGTCACCCGAGACTGGAATTGAACCCGGGTCCCTGATGCAGTGAGGCAACGGTGTTAACCACTTTGCCCCCGTGAATTGGTTATGCAAATAGATGAAATCAAAGTAGACTATAAACGGTTATTTTTCCTGAACGTTCATCCGTCAAAGCGATGAGAGAATTCATCATCAGATACCAGCCAGTGCACCTATATGTGTGGCACGGTGGTACAGTGGTTAGCACTGCTGCTTTACAGCACCAGGGATCCGGGTTCGATTCGCGGCTTGGGTCACTGTCTGTGTGGAGTTTGTACATTCTCCTCGTGTCTGTGTGGGTTGCCTCCGGGTGCTCCGGTTTCCTCCCACATTCTGAAAGACGTGCTGGTTAGGTGCATTGACCCGAACAGGTGCTGGAATGTGGTGACTAGGGGAATTTCACAGTAACTTCATTGCAGTGTTAATGTAAGCCTTACTTGTGACTAATAAATAAACTTTAACTTTTGGCTAACTACTCAGAGATACGAGAGACTGACTGGACAGAACATTCCCCTCCCATCCATCTTCTTTCTTTAGCATCACTCCACTCAGTTTGGATTAGATCAGAAATAGTTTGGAAAGACCAAACACAGAATCTCTCAGTCACCAGCACAAATCAGCAGTCCTGCAAACTTCCGTATTAGTGTATTGGGCGTCTCATTCCATCTGAAGCTTTCTTGCTGTGCCCAACTCTGGAAGATAGAATTAAATTGACATCATCAGCATAAGTAATTCCAGCTGTAGGTTGTTTGATAAATCTTACGGAGTATTATTTTTGCGAAATCTTATTGAATGTTAGTTTTGTTAACAATATTTTAATTCTGTAAGTAGAACGCAACTAAAATTGTTTGAAATGGGGAAGGGTAATTCCCGCCGTCCTTTCAATGTTATGTACTTACACGTTGAGAAAACATGGGCAATTCTCCCTAAAGCGCTGAATTGGCAGGAAAACTGTTCTAGATCGCGACTGTTTTCTCAGTTCAACTTCTCACTCGAACCTCCCCACTCTGTGCACTGCAGAAGTCCCAATCGTGAATCTCATTAAAAACCCTGGGGGCAGGCAGGGCCTATTCGCGCCGGAGTCTGACAGTTCTGGAACTCTGCGCATGCACAGTGGCCCCGATCTGTCAGACCCCTCCCCGTTTGATGGCCAGCCCGATTGCTGGCCAGCCCAGGACCCTCACAATGCTGTCCCTCCAGCACCCCCCCCCCCCCCCCCCCATGATCCAATTGGGCCCCCACAACAATTCCCGGGCCAGCCCTGACCCCCCTGCCCCGCAGTGCCCCAATGTACAGCCCACCCCCCCAGCAACGATCCCCCTCAACCCGGCAGACCCCCCCCTCACCCGTTGGCCGCCCCCAGGGTCAGACCACCCCCTCCATCCGGCAGACCAAACCCCACCCCCACAATCGCTGCCTTCCCTCCATCCCAGACTTATCACAATGCAGAAATGGCAGTGGGACCCCCCACCAATTTCCCCTAGACCCCGCCCACAACAGGCCCCATCCCCTTGGCACTGCCCAATGCCCGGTGGGCAGTGCCAAGGTGCCCCCTGGGCATGGGCACTTCGCTTCTTGGGCAGTGCCAGGGGACACAGTTTGGCATGCCAGGGTGCCCATGCCCAGGGGGCACCACCCACTGCCGCCCAACCCCCTGGGGGCCCCGATTGCCCCCCCTTCATTCCGACAGGGTCTCCCGTTAGTTCCCTGAACATGTGGAACTACTCGAAACCCTGTCAGAATGAAGTACTCCGGGTGGGGTGGGAGATTCAATCAGGACCAGTAAGTTCCTGATAATGAAATGTAAAATACATTTAAAACATATTTTAAAAAAAGATTTAAATTACTTACCTGCCTTCCCGCCGGTTTCCAGCGTGGTCTGACCGACTGTTCCCCGGCTCTGGGAGATGCGCATGCGTTCCCGGGGCATGCGCAAATCCCGGAACAAGGCCGGCAATGTGCATCTCCCATCCCTACCCGCCATAAAAATTGCGGGTCGCGATGGGAGAATCGCGACCAACATTTTAGCAGCAATCAAGCTTAAGTTTATTTATTAGTATCACTAGTAGGCTTACACTAACACTGCAATTAAGTTACTGTGAAAATCCCCTAGTCGCCACACTCTGGCTCCTGTTCCGGTACACTGAGGGAGAATTTAGCATGGCCAATGTACCTAACCAGCACGTCTTTCGAACTGTGGGAGGAAACCAGAGCAGCCGGGGGAAACCCATGTAGAGACGTGGAGAACATGCAGACTCCACACAGACCGATTAACCGGGAATCAAACCCGGGTCCCTGGCGTTGTGAGGCAGCAGTGCTAACCACTGTGCCACCGTGTTGCCCCCATATGCGGATCATCTGGTAAGTGAGCTACACAACAGCATAGTAAAGTTGTTATTTTCAGCTTGACCTAGGTTATATAGTAATAGATGGTTTAATAGAAAGGGGATAACATCAGTGGGTGCAAAACATTAGCTCAATCTCGCCTCGGGGTGGCACGATGGCACAGTGGTTAGCACTGCTGCCTCACAGTGCCAGGGACCCGGGTTCGATTCCCGGCTTGGGTCACTGTCTGTGTGGAGTTTGCATGTTCTCCCTCTGTCTGCGTGCATTTCCTCCAAGTGCTCCGGTTTCCTCGCTGAAAGACGCCCTCATAAGAACATGCTATGGCACTCAACTCATCGATGGACAGTTCCGGCGCGCCACAGCAAAAAACCACACCGACCTCCTCAGAAGACAAACACGGGACAGGGCGGACAGAGTACCCTTCGTCATCCAGTTCTTCCCCGGAACGGAGAAGCTACGATATCTTCACCGGAGCCTTCAACATGTCATCGATGAAGACGAACATCTCGCCAAGGCCATCCCCACACCCCCACTTCTTGCCTCCAACAACCACACAACCTCAAACAGACCATTGTCCGCAGCAAACTACCCAGCCTTCAGGAGAACAGTGATCATGACACCACACAATCCTGCCACAGCAACCTCTGCAAGACGTGCCGGATCATCGACACGAATACCATCATCTCAAGTGAGAACACCATCCACCAGGTACACGGTACATACTCTTGTGACTCGGCCAACGTTGTCTACCTGATACGCTGCAGGAAAGGATGTCCCGAGGCATGGTACATTGGGGAGACCATGCAGACGCTATGACAATGGATGAATGAACACCGCTCGACAATCACCAGGCAGGAGTGTTCTCTTCCTGTCGGGGAACACTTCAGCAGTCACGGGCATTCAGCCTCTGATCTTCGGGTAAGCGTTCTCCAAGGCGGCCTTCACCACACACGACAACACAGAATCGCCGAGCAAAAACTGATAGCCAAGTTCCGCTCACATGAGGACGGTCTCAACCGGGATCTTGGGTTCATGTCACACTATCTGTAACCCCCATGACTTGCCTGGGCTTGCAAAATCTTACTAACTGTCCTGGCTGGAGACAATTCACATCTCTTTAACCTGTACTTAGCCCTCCCTCCACTCACATTGTCTGTACCTGTAAAGACTTGATTACCTGTAAAGACTCGCATTCCAACCATTATCTTGTAAATTGAGTTTGTGGATGCCCTGTTTGTGAACACAACTCTTCACTCACCTGAGGAAGGAGCAACACTCCAAAAGCTAGTGCTGCCAAATAAACCTGTTGGACTTTAACTTGGTGTTGTGCGACTTCTTACTGTAGTTTAGCCTTGAACAGCTCTCAGCCTGTCATCAGAGACGAGAAGAATGTCACTCTTCATCAAGCATGGGTATCCTACTCTTACCACCTGTAACATGTATATTCAAAAGATTAGCAGTTCGTTCATCAATTCTTTTGGCCATATTATGAGCGCACCTTCTGTGGCCATCAAATTCTGGAGTTGGACTCGGACCAGAATTCAGAGGTAGGTACGCTATGACTGTACAAGACCTCCACCTCAAAGTATACCCTCAGACATTAACATTTACTGGAACACAATGACGTTGTGAAACATCTGTAATGGTTTATCATAGAATCCTGACAATGCAGAAGGAGGTCATTTGGCCCATCAAGTCTGTACTGACCCTCCGAAGAGCATCTCACCCAGCTCCATCCCCCTGGCACATCCATCATAGTTAATCCACCTAACACGCTAGGGGTAACTTAACATGGCTAATCCACCTAACCTGCACATCTTTGGACTGTGGGAGGAAACCAGAGCACCCGGAGAAAACCCATGCAGACACGGGGAGAACATAGAAACTCCACACAGACAGTGCCCCCAAGGCCAGAATCGAACCCGGGTCCTTGGCGCTGTGAGGCAGCATTGCTAATGTGCTGCCCATATATTTATATTATTTAAGTCATAACATTTCCTCAATTACTTCCATGAAAACAAATTGAGTCATAAGACGGCCTCATGGAGTTTGAATATTTCTCTTAGTAAATTCTCAATTATTTTGCTGAATTCATTCAAAACTGAAAAAAAAAGGTTCTGTTTGCAGAACTGTTTTCGAAGACCCTACCACATAAATACAAACCTTGTTATGGCCACATTGAATACGATTTATGCCCAAGAGGTGAACCTCGTATTAAAATTTTAATAACTTGCACTATCAGCCAGACAACTGCAAACAATCAAGAAATTTCAAACGCAGGTTGTTTCCCAGTGCAAATCAGGCTTCCGCTATCTTTTGCACTGGTTTAAAAAAATGATGGGACAGAAACCGGCCCCACCCATAAAGATGGCTGTGCCACCTCTCCTCCCGATTGAATTAATCATCACTGGGAGTCCGATTTGCACTGGGAAACAACTTGCCTTTGAAATTCCTTGATCTTTTGCATTTGTCTGGCCAATAGTCCATTGGGAGTCTTAATTAATTGTGATTTTTTAATATAGGCCTTTGAGTTGGTTCTGGTAGACAACAACACTAATAGGAACGCTTTAAGCTTCAGAATATACTGTATGAAATAAGTTAGCTGAGGCTGGTGGACTATTACTTAAATGGTAAAAAATTGCAGCATGCTGCTGTGCAGAGGGACCTGGGTGTCCTTGTGCATGAATCACAAAAAGTTGGTTTGCAGGTGCAGCAGGTAATTAAAAAGGCAAATGGAATTTTATCCCCATAACCCCATGTATTTACCCCGCTAATCTCTCTAACCTATGCACCCCGGGACAGTAAGGGTCAATCTAGCATGGCCAATGCACCTAACCCACACATCTTTGGACTGTGGGAGGAAACCGGGGCACCCAGAGGAAACCCACGCAGACGTGGGGAGAACATGCAAACTCCTCACAGACCATGACCCAAGCTGGGAATTGAACCCGGGTCCCTGGCACTATGAGGCAGCAGTGCTAACCACCGTGCCACCATGTACACATGAAGATAACTAACTTTAGTATAGTTTAATAAAGCTATTTTCGGTCAGTTGGCATTGGGATACTCACAGATGGTACATTGCACGTACTGACAAACCCATTTTCAGATACATTTCCAAAACTGTACCAAATTATCACTCTCAAGTATATGTCAATATTTTAAAGCAGAATACCTTTTAAAATTTATTGCAAATGGTGCCTGCTTGCAGTCATCCATGGATAAATTTAAGTGCTACCCAACCTCTTTTCCAAGGAATCCGCTCCCCATTTTAACACCTGAAAATTAATGTGACCTCAGAGACCAATAAAAACAAAGTAGCAATAAAGCAGTACAGTAATACTCGGCATATAATTAGTAAAATTTGCATATTCTATTTTATCATATAATAAATCATATGAATATTAAAATAAGAGTTTTTAAACTACTTTATAAAATGTAATTATTTTATGTACTCATCTAGTTTTCAGCCAAGCTCTCCATATTTCGTGGTGACAGAAGATGCAATGAAGCGTCTCTCCCTCTACATCTGCAACACATTGTAATCAGCCGGTCTTTACACCCCAGAAACACACAAACATGCACCATCACTCTTCCCAAGCCCCCTCCCTCCACACACTCACTCACTCAGCACTCCCTCTTCTCAAAGCTAATTTGCCAATTCCTATGAAGCAAAGCCATTACCTTGGGTTAAAGTACCTGCACAGCAGTAGGCAGGGACAGAAACACTGTGATATTTCAAGTTGCCACTCACCTTCCTGTCTCCGTAACGTGACCTCCCAGTTTTTCCTGCATTTGGTCAGTTATACTTGCCGGCCTCTGCCTGTGCAAAGTCAGTGCACAAACATCCCTGACCTGCTCAGTATTGCTGGCTGAAGTGATTTCTGAATTTTAAGGGCAATTCCAGCTCACTTTTTAATTGGTACCTTTCGGTACTTTATTTCTAATCAAAAAAGCCAAGTATGCTTACATTAACACTCCAGGGAAGTTATGGTGAAAATCCCCTAGTCACCACACTCCGGCGCCTGTTCGGGTACACTGAGGAAGAATTTAGCATGGCCAATGCACCTAACCAGCACGTCTTTCGGACTGTGGGAGGAAACAGGAGCACCCGGAGGAAATCCATGCAGACAGAGGGAGAATATGCAGACTCCACACGGACAGTGACCCAAGCTGGGAATCGAACCCGGGTCCCTGGCGCTGTGAGACCGCAGTGCTAACCACTGTGCCACCCAATTCAAATTAGTTCCAGTCATGGTCTCCATGTGAGGGAGAAAGCCGATCCAAGCTGACAAGATAAGACACTGCACCCTATCTTGGGCTCGATCAAACAAGATCCAAGCTGACAGGATGAGGTATTGCACCCCCTCCCGGGCTTGATCTAACACTCCATCTTAGCCAAAACGCCAAGATGGCTTTGAAAAATTGCATCAGGTAAAGCTTCAATTTTACCTCATTGGCTACCCTGATCCTTTACTCTACCCTTGCCAAACCACGATTGTAGGCATTAGAACACCCCAACTTCAACGGGCCAGCCTCGTTCCCTGCCTGATCATGGTTTCACCCCTGTCAGATAAGTAATTCAGGCTCACTGTCCACCCTATGCTATTTGGTGAAATTAATCCAATGGGTTCAGAGTTGTTCTGCCTGATTTTCCGGACTGGCTAGCCACCTCTTCATAGTTGACCTTGCTGTCTTGGAGGAGGAGAGTGCATGGCCCCAAATGTAAACTCTGCAACCCAACTGGGCATCGCAACTCAGCTTCGGAATCCCTGGTTTAAGTTCAGTGACATGCACATGAAATTCAACGGAAACCTAAAGGCAAAAAAACATAAATTTGGATGCAATTGGACACCTGATTCAGTGATTGCGGCCAAAGAGGAAACTCTACCCTGATCATATCCAAAAGAGAACTCAAACATACCCTAAATGCAGGGCTTATTCAGCATATCCATTCTTAAAAGAGATTCACCATCCAACCTTTTGTGCGTCCAAATAGTTTTATGGTTCCTCCTATAAAACTTTATTCACGCTCTCAGAAACAGAAAACCTGACTGTCTAGTCTATGAATGACACAGTACAGAAAAACCCACCCAGACTGCTTGTCATTTGTAACTGAATATCACTGAGCAGCAGGATGATGTTTGCAACAGTACAGAATGACTGGGAATAAATCATAGGCGGTACAAGAGTTAAGGATTACTTTGGGTGCAAAGAGAAAATATTGTCAATTTATTCTTGGTGTTTTCTGATATCTTTTTAAACTTAAAATGCTCTCTTACACTTGGAATTAAGAGCAATGTATTAACACCTGAGACTTATTGACTTTTATTTTAGTAAAATGTAGGTTCAGTGAGTTTACAAACTGCCTCAGAAGAACTTATTCAGTCCTTCCACGTGCTCATATTACCGATCTGATTTACTAATGTCCTTTAGGGAAGGAAATCTGCCATCCTTACCTGGTCTGGCCTACATGTGACTCCAGAGAGAACAATATAGTTGACTGTTAATATCCTCCAAGGGATGGGCAATAAATGCTGGCTGGCCAGCGACACCCATGTCCCAGGAATGAACAAGAAAAAATAATAATCAAGTTCAGAGGCATAATTTGCAGCTGGCATAGGTCTTCCAATTTTTAAAAATTATCGCTTGTGTTGATGGTGGCCTCTGAAGTACGTCAAGTAGGTTGGCATGACAATTTCTAATCTGCTAGAACAGGGCATTCCCACAATATGTGCTGCAGTAATCCCCATTCCCTGCGTACTCTCCAACACATGTGGGTGATCCAGGTTTGGACTCCCGCACAAGAGCAAGATTTGGCCATATTTTGGACCAAGGTCAAGGCGGCATTTTAATTCACTACAGATTACAACTTTGGACAGGAGAAACACAGGGAAAGGTCTTTTTTCCCCTCAGTGAAACCAAGCACTGAAACGCAGGTAGACAATTCTGATCACGAAATGGAATGTTAGGGACAGCAACATGCTAAGGTCACAGGAAGAATCGCTTTTGTCTTTTTACTACGTTAGGTCAATCACTCATCCCCATTACATGTCTGGAGATTTTTTTTTTAAAGTCCATCAAGTCACACTGTAAAACCACTTATCTCCATAATTTTACCGAGTGAATTTGCTCAGCCCATCAATCCAAATGCAATCTAGCGTTTTTGTTCAGTCAAGTTAGAGACACACCAGCCTATCAGGCTGGATCTCAGGCTCAATGCCTTGTTGTGAACAGTCCAGTCACTCACTTCAGCAACTCCGAAGGCAATTTCCATTTTTTCTTAACACAGTCAATCACTGAGATCCAACATTGATCTCAATTATCTTTAGTTAAGTAAATCATTAAGTCCCATTGTCAATCATTGCATTTTCTATCTTAAAAATTCAGTCCATCAGACTCATTATTGATCTATGATTTTTCACTGAATCAGTCTAGTCAGTCACTTAGTTCCTCAGTTCCTGCCTGTGAGAACCATTTCTCATTCCTTCTAAGTACTGTAATAAAATAAGTTTCATCATGAATCTTTACACTTTCCGTTCAAGGAACCAGGCCGCACTGCCTGAGAGGCAGAAAATTTTTCTCAGGTTCTGATCAATATCCTTCTCTCATTTCACTGAAAAAGCACAAAAATGGATGAACTGGTTTTGCTTTGATTTGATTTACTATTGTCACATGTATTAGTATACAGTGAATAGTATTGTTTCTTGTGCGCCATACAGACAAAGCATATCGTTCATGGAGAAGGAAGCGAGAGTGCAGAATGTAGTGTTACAGCTAAGGTGTAGAGAAAGATCAACTTAATGAAGGGTAGGTCCATTCAAACGTCTGACAGCAGCAGGGAAGAAGCTGCTTTTAAAAAATTCATTCGTGGGACATGGGTGTTGCTGGCTGGCCATCCCTAGTTGCCCTTGAGAAGGTGGTGGTGAGCTGCCTTCTTGAGTCTCTACGGTCCATGTGCTGTGGGTTGACCCACAATGCCGTTAGGGAGGGAATTCCAGGATTTTGACCCAGCGACTGCGAAGGAACGGCGATGTGTTTCCAAGTCAGGATGGTGAGTGGCTTGGAGGGGAACCTGCAGGTGGTGGTGTTCCCATTTATCTGCTGCCCTTGGCCTTCTGGATGGAAGTGGTCATGAGTTTGGAAGGTGCTGTCTAAGGATCTTTGGTGAATTGCTGTTAAGAAAGCCCATCCTTGTGTCGGTTTGTACGTAACCTCAGACTTTTGTATCTTTTTCCCCGATGGAGGAAGGTGGAAGAGAGAATGTCTGGGGTGCATGGGGTCCTTAATTATGCTAGCTGCTTTGCCGAGGCAGCGGGAAGTGTAGACAGAGTCAATGGATGGGAGGCTGGTTTGTGTGATAGATTGGGCTACATTCACGACCTTTTGTAGTTTCTTGCAGTCTTGGGCAGAGCAGGAGCCATACCAAGCTGTGATACAACCAGAAAGAATGCTTTCTATGGCGCATCCGTAAAAGTTGGTGAGAGTTGTAGCTGACGTGCCAAATTTCCTTAGTCTTCTGAGAAAGTAGAGGCGTTGGTGGGCTTTCTTAACTATAGTGTTGGCATGGGGGGGGTGGGTCAGGACAGGTTGTTGGTGATCTGGACACCTAAAAACTTGAACCTCTCGACCTTTTCTACTTCGTCCCTGTTGATGTAGGCAGGGACACCTCTATGTTCTCTTCTATGCTTCCTGAAGTCGATGACAATCACCTTCATTTTGTTGACATTGAGGGAGAGATTATTGTCACCACACCAGTTCACCAGATTCTCTAGCTCATTCCTGTACTCTGTCTTGTCATTGTTTGAGATTTGACCCACTACGATGGTGTTGTCAGCAAACTTGAAAATGGAGTTGGAAGGGAATTTGGCCGCACAGTCAGAGGTGTTTAAGGAGTATTGTAGGGGGCTGAGAACACAGCCTTGTGGGGCACCAATCTCCTTACTGTTCATCAACCACTGCAATGTGCAAAACGCAGTCATCATTGGCAGCGAGGCGGTACAGTGGTTGGCACTGCTGCCTCACAGGGATCCAGGTTTAATTCCGGCCTCAGGTGACTGTCTGGAGTTTGCATTTTCTCCGTGTCTGCGTGGGTTTTTTTCCGGGTGCTCCTGTTTCCTCCCACACTCCAAAAATGAGCGGGTTAGATGGATTGGCCATACTAAATTACCCCTTAGTGTCAGGGGGATTAGCAGGGTAAATATGTGGGGTTATGGGGATAGGGCCTGAGTGGGATTGTTGCTGGTAAAGGCTCGATGGGCCGAATGGCCTCCTTCTATGCTGTAGAGATTCTACGATTCTATCGAAGAAACAGTCATGGCACCGCAAAGGAGTTCATTTAATGTGACATGTTAGTTGGGAGGATGGACGTCAGAGAAGGGACTGAAGTTCTAAGCGCGGTGCACTGGGGGTCAATTTTGAGATTACTACTGTTTCGGATATACATCGATATATTTGAGTCAGAAACTCAATACAAACTGGTCCAGTTGGACAGAGTACCAAATTATAACAGGCAGCAAATCCATATAAGGATTTATGAAGAATGTATGTGGAAAAAACAATGTTGGATGGGCATTTGGCAGCGATTTTGTGCCCATGCTCACCGTCCATGTAATCGCCAGTGGGGGCTCAAGGTCGGAAGTTGCAGTTCTCACTGGAAGTTCACAATTTTGGATTTTCCCCGCCGCTCTCCAGCAATGCCATAACAGGCGTGAACCTGCTTTCCATGCATTTGAATAGATTTTGATATAATCAACCCACCCCTTCACCAGATATTGACTCCATCCCCTGCCATATATTGAGCAAGCTAAGTATAGTGCCCGGGAGAGAAGGACATGGCCAGACAGGCTCTCAGTCTGATTAGGACACTTAAATGGCCACCCAGTTCCTGGGAGTGGGTTGGGTGCCACACAGTACACTGAGAACATAGAACATAGAAAAGCTACAGCACAAACAGGCACTTCGGCCCACAAGTTGCGCCGAACATGTCCCTACCTATAGGCTTACCTATAACCCTCTATCTTACTAACTTCCATGAACTTGGGCAGCTACAAGATGGATTGAGACCGAGGTTTAGCCTTTTAAAATTTTTACAGATATACTGCAAATCTCCCACAGTTTTGTTTTTTTTTGAGTAGAATTAAGTTTAACAAAAAATAACCTTAATAAAATCCAGCAAAGGACTAATACATCACAGTCCTGTTCTTTCAAAGATTATACACAATAGTCGGAATTTTCCGACCTTCCCACTGGCTGGAACTTCCGGTCCCATTGACATCAATGGATCTTGCCTCAGCAGGGCAGCAAAGTCCCACCCAACATTCCTGTAGGGGGCGGTCACTGTAATGGCCATAGAATCCACAGCATCCATTTCTACCAACCCCCCCGCCCAATTTAACATTCCCTCCGCCCCTGTTTAACATTCCCACCTGGCTGAGATCATCTAATTCAACACAAACAAGAAACTGAACTCGAAATGTCCTGGTGCGTCTGCTTTAACATCATGTCGGTACCTTTCTCTACTGCACCTTTTATATATAGCTTAAGCATATTCTTTTTCCTTTATCCATTCAAAGCAATGTCCTTTGATGCAACATCATTCAGGCAAAATGGTTTTCCCAGTTCAGAGGTAAGAAAAAAAAACAGTTGAATGGAGATACAAAGAATACAAGACACATACATTGAAGGAACAGCCTTTGAAATCAACAGCTTTTGAAAGTTAAAGCATGATTTTCAAAGCACTACATTAAAAGCCAACAGCGGTGAGTGTCCATCTTTCTGAATACATACATACTGATCTTGCTCAACACTTGCCCCCACAGGGAAATGGCATCAACAGCATAATATACAGATTATCTTCCATGTCTAGCGGGGACAATTCCAGAAGGCTGCTGGCTAAAATATGGCATCTACTACTGTTAATAATTGAGGATACAAACTTCATAAATAAAAGCCAAAAGCTATGAATGAAGATTTGGAAAATTAAACATACAGTTTTCGCAAAAGAAGAGCTGCTTTGTTTTGAACTCGCCAAAGGTCCACATCTGTCCACATAAATTCAATACATATCCTTAAATAACTCCACAAGGCTCCGACATAGCAATTATTTATTTTGTCTGCTAGATACATTTACAGAAGTATCCAACAGATGAAGTTACAAAGACTGCAGGAACCTTTGCAGCACAGTGATACAAACTACCAAAGTAGCATGCTGAAATGACAAAGAACATACTCAAGTGTAGATCGCGCTGCATCTTAACTGCAAAGGCATCAATGTCTCGGAATAGTTGTCAAACATTTCTTTTGAATAACCCAGTTTCTTCAAATGTAGTAATGAGGCTCCACGATATAAACTGGAACAGCATAATATTCTGAACAATATGCCTTAAATAAATCAAGTGTCATTAATTACATCTTGGAGAGATTGAGAACAAATAAGGTGAAATCTTACTAAAAATGGAAGAGTGTTGGTTCCAGCGCAAAAAAAGGAGTGATTCCCACCAATGGCTCGTTTTTGGCCCGAATCTTACAGCTCATTAGTATTAATCTTGACTGCCACGGGTTTTGCGTGGTGCATTCCCTCTGACTGGCCCGCCGTGTAACGACTTAATGGCTGCAAGCACTGGGGAGCTGCGTATAAACGGCTCCCCAGTATTTGTTACACAATGACTGCAACGGTGCAGCCAAGAAGGCAGCACCGCACTTTTCAGAGGGAGCCCCTCACCAGGATGCTGGATTGAATGCAGCAGAGGAGGGAAACTCTATACCCACTATTCAAGAGATAGCCTTCCAGTACGGTCGCCACCCCCACCTGGGATGCAGTGGCAGCCCTGGTCAGTGCCAGTACACTGCAGAGAGATTGGGACAGCAGAGTCGGAAGATGATGAATGATCTTCTTCGCTCAGGCAGGGTAAGTGGACCATCCCCAATCTCCCGCTGGACCTCCTTGCACAATCCTCACACCCCCCAACCCTTTCTCTTACTCAGTCACTATGGCCTTTGCCAACATCAGTTACCAGGTTTCCCCCTCCCTCCCACAATCACCATGTTCCCCAGTAGCTGCTAAGTGTTCACATTCCAGCTCCCACCCATGCCCGCCGCACCTCATCACCATCTTAAATGTCAACACTCCCAGCTATCCTCTCGCCCTCTGGACTTTGAGCATGCTTTGCCATTCCCAGTGACAGAAAGAGTGGGTTCAAAATCACTCCCATGGACTTCCATGTGAAATGATTTATGTGGACCCTGAATTTCTCTTTGATTGAGTAAAGAATGTTGCTCCACCAAAGTTATTGCTCTTCCTTCAAATGGTGCAATGGAATCCACATGCATGTTGGTGGTGTTTGAATCCAATTTTCTGTGATCGACTCAATTGTGCAGAACTTCACATACAAATTTTAATGTTTGCAGCAGGAAAAACTTAGATTATAGGTAGGGATTTGAAAGGACGCAGCCACTTCATGGTGGCGAGGTGAGTAGAATCCTTTCTAGAAAAGCCTATAAGACATTTCAATTCATTGACAGGCAAAATAGAATGGAAAGAAATTCAACATGCAGGCCTGAATCTACATAGTGACTGGGTAGCCCAGCACTCAATCCCTTGCTTGATGGTCAGTCATGTGGAGGCACTTGTTGCATAAAATGATTGGAAAGGTGGTTTAGCCACTCCATGGGATTGATCCCAAAGGTCAGCATTGGAGCATCCAATAGAGGGGAGGCAGAGGCAGATTTCAGACCACAGTTGACGGGTTACACCTCAATACTGTACCATAGCTCCAAGTATTCTTTCAGTGTTTGGTTATAGACCAGCTCCTGACAATCTAATTACCTGGAGCCTGTGAAGGCTGCTCCCTGCAAAGGATGCAACCAAGCCTCCAGATGTCCTTGGTGACATAGGTGGATAATCCGGCTGTGCTGGTAACTGATTACTCTGGAATTATTTATTTCTTGCGATTCATCTGGACTGGGCTACACTCACTACAATATAACTGGAGAGCCATTAGTCTGCTTTAAAAAGATCAGAGTGTTTTCTTTATTTTGTTGGTAATATATTTCTCCGGTGCCAAAGGAAGATCTTGTGCTATTGTCCAGATTTCTGCATGAACAACACAGGCATGTAGTGGTCCCATCTGCTGGGACGTGCTCCATTGTATCTGTGAAGAGAGTGTGGTAGCTTTGTGTAGATTACATTAAAGCTAATAAGCAGATCATTGAGAGTGCAAGTGATTATTGACTCCTTGGGGATATGTCTCTCCGAGGAAGCTGTGCAGAAAGACTTCCTCCAGACTGTAAAGGACAAAGCCCACTTAAGGAAAGCACTATTAGGCTGATGGCAGAGAGACAGCTCTATAAAAATCCAAAATTATTACACAGGTGATCTATAAGGTTAAGGGCTCAAGGGAAGACAAAGGCTTCTATGAAAGAGAAATAGAGAAGGAAAGAGCAAGTTTTCCAAACCATTTCAGGGTACCCTGTAATCATGCCATTCTCTTCCTCAAACCTACATTTCTCTATTATTTAATGGATAACAAATTCATCCAGTTTTCTTTCGAAAACTCTAATTCTGAAAATCTTACTTTCTCTGTGGTTCAGATCAAAAGACTTTTCCAGAGTCATGGCATATGATGGTAGAGTTTCCAATTGGTTGCATTGGTTTTGCTTCAAACCAATGCGAAAGATCAAGGAATCGCGAGCGTTTGTTAGTCGAGTTACAACAAATTGGTTTAAATAAACACTGGTGCCTTTTATAAAAGCAAATTACTGCGGATTCTGGAATCTGAAACCAAAAGAGAAAAGAAAAAAATTCTGGAAAATCTCAGCAGGTCTGGAAGCATTTGTAAGGAGGGAAAAGAGTTGACGTTTCACGTCCAGATGACCCTTTGTCAAAGCAGGACACTGCCACTCTACCACACTGCCACTGCCACTCCACTTCCAGGAATGCCTACCCTGAAGAAGTACTGTTTTTCTCTCCGACTAGTGCCTTTTAGTTCAATTGGCTACACTTGTTTCAGAATAACGTCAACAGCTGAGGAACAATTCACATTTCGACTGAGGTCGAGTCGGGACCTGCCCAGAGATTGGAAGGCAACAGCAAAGAAAAAACTGCCAAGAAAACCGCTCAGGATGAGGTATCGGCAGACAGTTGACCTGCCTTCAGGCAGAGTACACAGCTCATACAATTAAACATTGCACTGGAAGCCAGTGCCACCCACAAACCTGGCCATGTCCACAAATCAAATTACTCATCATGGCAAGTATCTGCTAATTGCACCCATTTGCAGGGCTTCAGTGAGGCTCTTCCTATTAACCTTTTTCTCTGGGTGCAAGGACACTTACAAGCACTTAAATTTACTTCAAAGCTAACTACTGCGGGCCAATAAAACAAATAAATGTTTCTGCATAGACTTTTAAAGCTGTTTTAAAGTTATTTAAAATCGGGTTACTTGAAGGAGGTGATGCAGACATTCTTATTAAAAATGCTTAAAATAAATTTAAAACTTAAAATTATAACACCAGAAACTAAGTTTATTTATTAGTCACAAGTAGACTTACATTAACACTGCAATGAAGTTACTGTGAAAATCCCATAGTCGCCACACTCTGGCTTCTGTTCGGGTACACTGAGGGAGAATTTAGCATGGCCAATGCACCTAACCAGCACGTCTTTCGGACTGTGGGAGGAAACCACAGCACCCGCAAGAAATCCACGCAGACACGGGGGGAACATACAAACTCCACACAGATAGTGACCCAAGCCAGGAATCGAACCTGGGTCCCTGGCGCTGTGAGGCAGCAGTGCTAACCACTGTGCCAACGTGCACCAGGGAGCCACTTTTAAATATGCCGAGAATTAGTTTCAAGCCAAGTGGGGGGAAAAAAAAAGAAATTTGCCTAAAACGTCTAATTGTACTACTTCCTGGTTTTATGTTCTGAAAAATGCAAATGAAATGGAAGCTTGAGCAAAACATTCAATTTGGAAAGCTTGCGCAACCTTGAACACGATTTGCGCGCAGATAGCTGAATGCGGCCAAAGTGGAAACTCTACTCTGTGATCAGTGGAATAAATTGATGAGCCTGATTGTCCAGGCTGGCTGAGTCTCTATGAAGCAGATCATATACCACATCCCCTCATCATGGATTCCAGTGATATGACCTATTCAGTAAATCACACATGTGCTGGTAACCCTAATGTAGAAGCAAATTGCAGATTGTATTCCATCGTGTTATCACCTTTGCCGGAATTTTACGGCTCCACCCGCCACAGGTTCATTGACCTTTTACTGTTTTGGGACGAGCGAGGACCTAAATTCCTGCCCATTATCTCCATGCTTTTCTCAATTATAATGCCACAGTGTGAATACAAAAGAAAAAAAAAATCATAGAATCCCTACAGTGCAGAAGGAGGCCACTCAGCCCATCGAGTCTGTACGACCACAATCCTAACCAGGCCCTATCCCCATAAATTTACCTTACTAATCTCCTTGACATGAAGAGGCAATTGAATGTGGCCAATCAACCTAAGCCGCACATCTTTCAGACTGTGGGAGGAAACCGGAGCACCCGGAGGAAAACCCACGCACTCACGGGGAGAACATGCAAACTCCACACAGACAGTCACCTGAGGCTGGAATGAACCCAGGTCTCAGGTGCTGTGAGGCAGCAATGCTAACCACTGCCGCCATGCTGCCCTTGAAGCGCAATTTCAGGATGCCAGTGGAAAGCTCCATTATACTGCGGGTCAGCACATGGCTGCTGTTACAGTGCCAATCGACAATGGTTTCATGGTCATCATAAGGCTTTTGATTTCTGATTTATCCTTCTTGATAATCATCATTCTCGTTAACCCGGTTATTGCCTGATATATTTGGCACACCATTTGTATCAGAGAGACACTTTCTGTGCACGTGTGCGATTTTCATATCCAAATCAGCCTTTCTATGGTTCTCAACATCAATGAACCTCCAATTTTATGAGAAGTTAATGTTTGCTCTGCACTGTGGGGCAGGCTTTTAGTTGGAACTGGATAGAAATTTTCCAACTCATTTCTCAGGGAATTTTCACAATGATTGGAGGCTGGAGACAGGCTAAGTTTAGCTCCAGGTTCCAGAGGTGAAAGAGCAACACTTGAACTCTACAACCTCTGACAACACTACATCCTCCAACTCTGACCTCTGGTCTTCCCACAATTGGTGGTCTTGCCTTCAGCAATCTAAAATCCGACAGGAAAAATTTCATTGGTCAGTGATGCAGTGTTATCTACATACAACGAGACAGAAAGCCCTTCATTTAAGCAAAATTAAAACATATCGTCATAAAGTATGGTGGCCATAGTTGATTAGGTATTAAACAAAATGGGGCACGTCAAATGTGACAATATTTTTTCCAAGATTCGGTGCTGAAAGCCAGCTATCGAAACAGAAACTTCACACTTGTACAAAACATATTCTAAAACTATGAGGGCAGAGATGACATATAAACTGACTTTAACATAGATCATATGAACCGGCAACAGAATGAAGCACAGAGTGGATAGGTGGATTTCAAAATAATTATGATGGTTATGTTATAAAGCGTAAATAGATTAAAGCTGTTTCAATCCAGATAAAATAATTTGATTTCGAAATGTCAATTGCAGTAATTATTGCTTTGGCAGATAACAGAGGTAAGTTTTCTAAAAATATTCCAGAGCTGACGAGGATTATCTGATAAAGGAGATTATCTGATAAAGGTGGCACAGTGCTTAGTACTGCTGCCCCGCAGCACCAGCAACCCATGTTCAGTTCCGGCCTTGGGTCACTATCTGTGTGGAGTTTGCACGTTATGCCCGTGTCTGCATGGGTTTCCTCCCACAATCCAAAAATGTGTGGGTTGGGTTGATTGGTTAAATTTCTAAATTGTCCCTTACTGTCAAAGGGATTAGCAGGGTAAATACATGGGGTTATGGGATAGGTCCCGGCGGGATTGTTGTCAGTGCAGGCTCGATGGGCCTCCTTCTGTACTATAGGTGTGCTATGATTTGTCTCACAGACCAAAGAGGTTCTGGTTAAGTGGATTTGCCATCCTAAGTTGCCTGTTAGTGTCCAAAGGTGTGCAGGTTAGGTGAATTGGCCATGGTAAATCATCATGGAATCCCTACAGTGCAGAAAGAGGTCATTCAGCCAATTGAGTCTGCACCGACAACAATCCCACCCAGGCCCTATCCCCGTAACCCCACATACTTACTCCTCTAATCCCTCTAACCTATGCATCCTGGGACACTAAGGGACAATTTAGCATGGCCAATCAACCTAACCCACACATCTTTGGAGGAAACCGGAGCACCCGGAGGAAACCCACGCAGAAACGGGGAGAATGTGCAAACTCCACACAGACCAGAGGCCGGAATTGAACCCAGATCCCTAGCACTATGAGGCAGCAGTGCTAACCACTGTGCTGCCCTAAATGCGCAGGGTTACGGGGATAGGGTGGGGGAAGAGGGCCTGGGTAAGATACTCTGTCAGAGAGTGGGTGCAGACTCGATGGGCTGAATGGCTTCCTTCTGCACTGTAGGGATTCTGGTGATTAGTTCCCACTCTACCATTGACAAAGCTAATGTCTGATTCTACAATCCAAGGATGTGTTTAGCTCATTTTTCATCTGGAAAGAGAAGCAGTGCACAATCTCTTTTGGAAGCAATCAGTAAGCAGATTTGCAAGCCACTTAGAGGTCTTTTTAAAAAATTATACCGTTTACTGCTATTAACAGCACTGCCAGCTAACAGTTAAGAAGGAGCTATCAGGATAAAAAATCAGTGTAAACTTTGGCTTCACTCCATGCTGCCGGAAGGTCATCAATTCAAAGCAGTAATACCAGTCAGCCCAGCACAGACCACTGAGACGCATAAACTGTAACAACTTGGAAGATGGATTCAATAGTCAAGCCAACATTCTCTTGTTGGTTCTATGTGGGTAAAATTTAAATGATGTTATTACTGTTGTAATGGACAAGCCAAATGCTGATAACTTTCCAAACAATGCATTGTGGTTAACAGCTTCAGCTATCTGAAGGATTTCGGGAGAGAATTATTGCCATTAGGGACTAAGAAAAGGTAACAAAAGAAGAAGAAAAGATGAAAGGGCCGAAGGCTAAGTTAGACAGGAGGGCTGAAATGAAAGGAGGAAGAAGTGGAATGGAAAGGGTGCGGGAAATCATTGGCAGAGGAAAGTCACCACATCAGACATTGTGACCTGAAATGGCAAAGTGCAAACTTAGACATCGGAATATTCCTGTAGCTGCCAAGTTTGAGACCCAGTGCTCACAGCAGTTAACAGAGAAAAAACAAACTAAACAGAGTCCTGATTGATAAATAATAGGAACAGAGTAGCAATAAAGGCAGAGCTTTTGGGGAAAGTCCAGCTTGCATGTGCAGAGACTTACCAAACAGATGTGTTTTTCATTATTCTCTGCTGCACATGCTCCAGAGCACACAAACTCACAATCCCACCAACATCTGTCGTGATGTCTACCGTGGAGATAGGAGACGAAGAATTTGAACAGAGCCAACACATCGGGTCATCTTCTCCCTGCCAGAATTTTTTTTAAAATTTCATTCAGTTTGAGCAACAAAAAATTGGAGACATAACAGGGTAATTCTAATCCACAGCGGAACAGGAACAGCCTCCATTATACACCACTCTTTTCCTTTTCACTGGTTTAAATGGAAAGTGAAATCAGCAACATATATACATTAACTATCCATTTTACCCCTCCTCCTGCCATGTGTCCTTTTATACAAAATAACTCCTTCTACCGAACCTTCGAAGAACACACCATCGCAGGAATTGCAAATGTAAAAGACTACCTTCAAAATCAAGCATTTTTGTGGTAGTCCGTATCTTATGGTAAAACCACGATTGCTGTGAAGCCAGAGCTGCACCCACGGAAACATTTCCTGTGGTTCCAGACAGGTCAACAGATAATGATCAACATTCAAGTTTACTGTCTCTGTACAGGAAATATTGTCAATAACAGTTACAGGATTGGAAATGAGCGAGAGTGATGAGATACGAGGCAAAGATTAGTGACAGCCGCAGTCTGTGTTCAAACCCATCACCTGATATTAAACCTCCATTTTGCCTTCCCCCATCCTTTGTTCCGCCGATCTAACTTGGTCATTTGCAGTTCCACGAGGCTGAGGAGAGGTTCTGCCAATCTGCATTGGAAATTAACCAGGAAAATTTCACACCCTTCCGCGAGGAGGTTTTTATAACAAATATTATGGAAAATTACAGGGAAAATTGGACAAAGAAAGAGAAAAATATTTTTCTTCAGTTGCTTAAACATCTTGGAGCAATCTTTCAAAAAAAAATTAGGAATGTCATATATTGTGTTGATTGAAAATAAAAGTTGGATATCTAAAATTCTCTTAATAATAAAAATCATTTCATGAGAAAGGAAAATGCTGGAAATAAACAGCACATCAAAATTTACCAAGGAGAGACAATAATGAGTTAATGGCAATCATCATCAGATTGCGGCTCCACTCAAAGCTTTCAATGTCCCGATGGTGCTCCACATTTCTGGTCAGGTCTTTCAAATCTGGTTTCTTTAGAAATGTGGAGTGCACAGTCCCAAAAACTCCATCACAGTGCTACAGTGCAGGGAGAAAAGGAAGGGAAGAAATGGCACTAACTGGCGTGACGCAAGTTTAAATGTCCAAAGTGAGTTTCAGTGGATGGATGAATGTTTGTGAATGGGTGGAGGTAAGGTGCATAGGTGGGTGAGGTAAGCAGTTAGGTTGCAGGTGGGTGAGGTGGATAAGTGGGCGAGCTGGTGGGTAGGTGAGTCAAAGGGTGGCAGGGCCAGGAGCTACGTAGGTCAGGTTGGAAAGGACGGTCGGGTGGTCAGGGGTAGTCAGATCTGGTCACGGGTAGTTGGGTTGGGTTTACAGGGATAATCAGTTTGGGTGGGGGGGGGCATTTGGGTGGTCAGGAGCTTGTATAGTCACAATGGGTGGTCGGGTTGTGTTGGGGGAGGTTGATCAGGAGGTATTCAGGGGGTTAGTCAGTGTTGGGCAAGGGGAGAATTGTGGGGTTACTTTGAGTGATTAGGGAATCAGTTCTGCAGTACCCAGGAGTTAGACTGTGATTTTTCTGTCCAACATTTCCTGGGTAACTTTCCACGTAAGTACCATGCAAATGTCCAAAACCTGTTGATCTCCCAGTGCAACGAATGATCCTTGACCGAGTGTTGCAGACTGGCACAATCTGAGGTCCATGGCTACGCACTCAAGATCGGGATAGCCACCGCCAGGGTACAATGGGGAAAGGCTACTATGTAAAGCCTTTCAATCAATGTACACTAAGGGGCTAGAATCTGGGTAAAACCCCTTGTATGGCATGCTTAATCCTAACTCTATGCAAATATATTGAAGCACCTCAGAGTGCAACATGGCCGATGTGTATAGCTTGTAAATAATTTTACTCGCTGTGATGTAAATATTGCTAATGTTCTCATTACTGAACTGAAGTGCCTCCGAGTGCATGTTGATCTCTTGAGGAAATGCGAATATCATTGCAGTTTACCACGGAACTGTCTGAAGACCCCAAATCCAACTCAGAGAATTTTGCAGAAGTCCCCAGGGAACAGGAGAATTGCCCATTGCAAGTTCGCATTACTCGGGCAATCCTAGAGAGGTCAGAACATCGGGACCTCTGCGGGGTCCTGACACACATCTTGGGCAGAACAGTCTCCGACTGACTGGACACCAGAAAGATCGGAGCCACATTTCTGAACGTGATCATTGATCAGAAATGTAATGGAACCTTCGTCAGGCAGATGAGGTCCTTTTGTAGGACTGACCCAAGTTCTGAAGGAGAACTTAGCATGACCAATTCCCCCGAACCAGCACGTCTTTCAGACTGTGGGAGGAAACCGGAGCTCCGGGAGAAAACACATGCACACACGGGGAGAACGTGCAAATTCCACACAGACAGTGACCCAAGCCGGGAATCGAACCCGTGACCCTGGCACTGTGAGGCAGCAATGCTAACCACTGTGCCATTGACCATTTCATTTTTCATGACAGGTCACATGCAAAACATTAACTTGTCTTTCTCATAGTTATTGATATACATTTCAGGCATTTCCCCCTTTTTCCGTGATTTCTAAAATGCCTTTTTCCTCACCAATTGGAACCATTTATTTGCATTTCAACTGTATCTTAAAATGATAAATCTCTCTCTATCCATGACACCCTGATCTCCAGGAAACTAATATACCAGCTCTGCGCGATCGCTTAGGTATGATTCTGTTTCTCTTCCCTTCCCACCACCACACTGTTTCACATAATCGCTGGAGTTTTGGCTTTGCCCCAACACATTCATCCTGTTCAGGTCAACATGACTTTTCAGCTCAAAAATGCACTCATCCATAATGTACAGACACTCTGGTTACACTCTGGGTGCATGTTAAACACAGAGGAGCCTATCTATGATAATTAGTACACATTTCCGACTTGCATTTGAACTTAGCTGAACCCAGACAACATTTGATTATGATTATTACTCCAGAAACGGAATGATTTACACATGCAATATGAATTTTTGCGTTATCTTGCAATCCGTAATCTGCAGTTGGAGATATTTGATGATCCGTGCATGCACAAGATACCGCATAACCTTTGTCACTGGGAATTAGCAGACACCAGAACAGTATAATAACCTCCATGGGATTGACAGAGGAAGGTGAAGATCAATGCAACTTCCTGCAGCTTGATATTTTATAGATTAGCTGCATTTTTCCACGTTTTTATGCCGGCAATGTTTGTTTAATTGCTGCAAGTTCCTGTGCTAATATTTTTATCTGGATACAATAAAAGGTGCCATTGTTCATGGCAAACATAAAACGTATGTTGTTCAGACTATAATCTGTACAGCTAAAGTCTGATGTAGCAGGAAGCACTGGACATCTATTGTGGTAATTACAGATTTCTCGGAGCAGTTATTTTGTACACGTTATTTTAAAATCACTGGTACTGTGAAATGTTGCTAAACAGAACAAAAAAGGTGAACGATGTAAAATAAAAGGTAGAATGAGAGACAATACAAAACAAAGGATTGGGGCGGCACGGTAGCACAGTGGTTAGCACTGCTACCTCACAGCACCAGGGACCTGGGTTCGATTCCGGCCTCGGGTCACTGTCTGTGTGGAGTATGCACATTCTCCACATGTCTGCACAGGTTTCCTCTGGGTACTCCGGTTTCCTCCCACACTCCAAAGATTGGTCATGCTAAATTGACACGAGTGTCAGAGGCGTTAGCAGGGTAATATGTGGGGTTACGGGAATAGGGCCTGGGTGGGATTGTGGTCGATGCAGACTCAATGGGCTGAATGGCCTCCTTCTGCACTGTAGGGATTCTATGATTCTATGGATTAAATTCTACAGGGGCGCGGGAACAGAGTGCACAAATGTACATAAATCACTAAAGGTGGCAAGACAGGTTGAGAGAAAGGATAATCAAGTATGCAACATCCGAGAGTTTATTAATAGAAGCACAGAATACAAAAGCAAGGACGTTGTAAAACATGGTTCAGCCTCAACTGGAGTATTGCAGCCAGTTTTGGGAGCCACACTTTAGGAAGGATGAGAAGACATCAGTGAGAGTGTAGACAAGTGCTTGCAGTGAGGAGGAACTTTAGTTACGTAGACAAACTGGGAATGTGGGGACTGTTTCCTAAGCGAAAGAAGAGGTTGAGTGGAGACTTGATAGAGGTATTCAAAATAATGAGGGATCTGGGTATAGTAGGTAGGGAGAAATTGCTCCCATTGGTGGGACGATCAAAAACCAGAGAGCAAAGATAGTTGGTAAAAGAAGCAATGTCAACCAAGGCCAGGGAGAGAATCATGGGCTTTCCCTGTTTCCAGATTATTCACCCACCTTCTTTAACCCTTCCTCTCCATCATGCATGAAATATTTCCCCCTTTCAAGATTCCACAATCAGCTCACCAAGTAATCACAGGAAATTCCCAGGCAGGATTTTCTGGACCCCCACCATCCTCCATGGTGTAATTTTTGGGAGTGAAGGGAGCCTGCCATTGGCCGATGGCAGGATTTTGCATCTCCTGCACCCTCCACTGTGGGGGGTGTGGGGTGGGGGTGGGGGGTGGTGGGGGGGGGGGGTGGGGGGGTGGGGGTGGGGGGGGGTGGGGGTGGGGGGGGGGGGTGGGGGGGTGGGGGTGGGGGGGGGGTGGGTGGGGGGGTGGGGGGGGGTGGGGGGGGTGGGGGGGGGGGTGGGGGGGGTGTGGGGGGGTGGGGGGGGGAAGCAAGCCAATGCATGAGGGGTTGGTGGGGGAGGTACCAGAAGATCCCACCAGTGGGAAGGGCCATGAAACTTTGGCCCCAGTAAAATGATAATGTCCATTGTCAGCAATTGATTGCAAATATCCACCAATATAAGTGCAACATGGGTCATTACTATTAACAACAGCAACAATACAATGAAGTGTTAGTTTGCGTGCAGCCTATAGATAATGGGTAAACAAACTAAGGGGTACAAATTTATTTTAATAGCATTATACAATATTATTTTGACTGCAAAAAAATCCATTATTTATAAAACTGTACAGTGACTGCCTCAGCCCTCACTAACATGTTCTGCATATTGGACGATATGGAATCAGTGACAGTAAATTGACATTTGGGGGAAAGATTCAATACTTGCAGCCCAGAAAAGCTCTACAAAATATTTTCCATTCTGCAATAGAAGTAGAAGATTTTCTCCTGCCATGGTGCATATTTTGCAATGTATGTATTTCATACAAGGGGTGTAATTGGATTCTATTTTATCATTAATCTCAGAGTAGAAAGATCTAAATGACCCCTGAGCAATAACATACGTGTTCAATGTCAGTGAGAAATATTGGAGCCCTCAGCTATCTGACAACACAACTTCTAAGAGGTCAAAGGACAAAGACTCAATGGTTCACAATTGTATCTGTGTTTTCTTGATCAGCGAGTCTGAAGCCTCTGCTGACTGATGCTTCTCACTACAACATATTTTCAATAGCTACCCATGCACAACTTTATCACGATATTTCAATACCTCAAAAAACTCACAAAAGCACCAAGATAAATAAGTAAACAAAAGGACAAGATTGAAGTTAATCAAAAAAACTCACAGGAATCATATGTAGTGCAAATCAGGTCACTGATTCAGTATGAGCCCATTACACACTCTTGTCCTGACAATTTCACCCCACAAAGCCTGCTCACATCCATTAGTAACAAAATAAACAGAACTCCAGCCGTGATTCTACTCTCTGTTCGCAGGACAATTATGGATGACATAAGGACATGTACCAGCAGCTCAGAAAAAATGTAGATTGAATTGTTGATCTGAATTTTTTCCAGAGAGGAATGATTCATGGTACAAAAATTCAGTGTATTATACTCCGAATTTATAGACAAATAGGATGAACCTAGGGTGGTTTAGAATCTTTTTTTAAAGCAATCTCTGAGTGACAAATTTTCTCTGCCATTTACTTTGATGAGCTCCAGGATTCTCAAGCTGCTGGTGCATCAATACATCAGGTGGGATTTTCCAGCCGTGCTCGCCCCAATACCGGAAAATCCCACCCAAGGTCAAACTGACCTTTGCATGATCCGTGTTCCGCCCACTACAATTCCCAATGCAAGCGGGATGGGAAAATTCTGCCCATCATGTCTTCAGAATTGTGCCTGCCTATACTAAGGCAGAAGGCAAATTCAGACCCCTATTCATATAATGGTTTAAACTCAAAAGAGGATTTTGAGAACAGTACAGCATTTAATTTTGTCGCACCAAACCTTAAAACTGATCCCCGAGCCACCTCATCATCCCAACCCCCATCACCATACCCTCCCCACCAGCCTCTCAAGCTTCCATGTCCTCACTCCGACCCACCTTTACCCCCACAAAACCCCCAACCCCCATCATCTCATCACCCCTCACCACCTCACACCCACCACCTCCTCACTCCCCACCCTTCAATTAGCTCAAGAATTATTACAAGGATTTTAATTATCATTTTTCAAGCAAATGTTCAACCGACAACACACTCCTGACAGTTGTTGTGGATAGGAATTGCTTCTGACCTTTGCGCAACTTTGCACTTTTTCTGGCAGACTTCACAAAAAATTAAACGGAATCACAAAGCTGCCTGAAAGTCCGCAGCAGCAGTGCAGCAACTGTTAATAAAACTGACCTGACAGACTGGATTTAAAAAATAAATCAGGACTGTCAACCTAATGGTTCCAATGTATTTTAAAGCCAGTCTTCCAGGTCTGTATCTCTGGTTGCTCAGTGTGGGTGTTGAGGAACTGTATTTAAAACATCAAGTCTGTGCCTTAGCCCCTGCGTTTGGCAATTTCTGCACTCCCTCTCCTGGCCTCTGATGGCTACATGAGGGGAAACGTTTCCATGTTGCACTACCTCAGGTGTAGTGGAGGATGGTTTGGCGGAGGCATTCAAGGGGGAAATGGATCATTATTTGAAAAGGAAGAACGTGCAGGGCTAGGGGGAGAAGACAAGGTAGTGAAACCAGGTGATTTGCTTTGTCAGAGAAACAGAACAGACACAAGGGGCTGAATAGCCTCCTACAGTATAACCATACCCTTTCAGCAATATTACTGCTTCAGTAACTGTACCGTACCAAATACTTTGAGCTAAAATGTGACATGGTTCTTTTTGGTTCTGTACACTATGGGGGGTATTTTTAGCCGCCGTTTGCCATGGGTGAAGATGGTGATGCCAGCAAAAAATTCCACAAGACCGCAGGATTGAGAATCTGGGTGATGAAATCAAATTCTGTGAATTTCCCCACCCCTCGCCAGTGATGCAATGAGATTCCCACCCTCATTTAAATACAATTATATAAATTTAAATGCATTTGGCATTCCCCAGGTAGGGAATCCCATCGGCAAGGTTTACAACAGCTTTAGAATCATAGAATCCCTACAGTATAGAAGGAGGCCATTCGGCCCATCAGGTCTGTACCAACCATATCCCGCTCAGACCCTATCCCCATAACCGCACACATTTACACTGCTAATCCCCCGATACTAGGGGCAATTTAGCACGGCCAATTAGCCTAACCCGCACATCTTTGGACTGTTAGAGGAAACCGGAGCACCCGGAGGAAACCCACGCAGACACGGAGAGAATGTGTAAACTCCACACAGACAGTGACCTGAGGCTGGAATTGAACCCAGGTCCCAGGCGCTGTGAAGCAGCAGTGCTAACCACTGTTTCAGCAAAACGGGAAGCTGTTGAGTGGAACTCACTGGAGGCTAAAGACTAGTATAGCTGGCAAAGGGAGAATAGAGGGGCCGCTGCCCCAATGCTTGAGAGAGATCCGTGGTGGGGGGAGCCGAGAAGTTTATTTTAAATGCTGTTCAGGGCACCCTTTGAAAGTGGCACCCCAATGTCTGTGGAGCTGGCGTTGCCAGCTCTATCAGGCCCCGCCCAGCCAGCATGACGGGAGAAACGGTTTGTGGACGGCACGGTGGCATAGTGGTTAGCACTGCTGCCTCACAATGCCAGGGACCCGGGTTTGATTCCAGGCTTGGGTCACTGTCTGTGTGGAGTTTACACGTTCTTCCTGTGTCTGCGTGGGTTTCCTCCGGGTGCTCCGGCTTCCTCCCACACTCCTAAGACATGCGGGTTAGGTGGATTGGCCATACTAAATTGCTTCTTAGTGTCAGGGGGACGAGCAGGGTAAATATATGGCGTTATGGGATAAACCCTGGGTGGGATTGTGGTCGGTGCAGGCTCGATGGGCTGAATGGCCTCCTTCTGCACTGTAGAGATTCTAAGGTTCTTTGAAACCACAGCCCCGATTCTGAGCGCACAGAGTGCCAGAGAATCTGGATTGAAAACTCGGCTGTGGAGCTGGAGAGCTACATGTCAGTTTTCACACTGAAACCAGCACTCTGACAAATTATCGGGAGATTCCACCCAATGTTTGTGCTCCATTTTACTCCCCATCTTGCAGTAGGTTCACCAAGTGACCACCCAAAGCCAAAGTATACTGAATGAGTTATTCTTTTAAGATAATAAAAGATTGCCTTTAAAAACTTGTCTTCAATTTAAAACCTTTGGCTTCAAGCCCCATTCCAGGTCTTGAGTTGAGCCTAGCTCTGTAGCATTGGATGTCTCATCTTATAGACTGAATGCCAAACCAACGTGCGCTCTGCCTGCTCAGTGAAGTTAAC
Organism: Mustelus asterias; assembly: GCF_964213995.1. Taxonomy (NCBI): domain Eukaryota; kingdom Metazoa; phylum Chordata; class Chondrichthyes; order Carcharhiniformes; family Triakidae; genus Mustelus; species Mustelus asterias. The sequence continues at coordinate 71,559,259 of NC_135813.1, read as the reverse complement.
GTTGCCGTGCGAGTACAAATTCTTCTGGTATCCCGGCTAAATCCAAGATGGCACCGGAGCGTGGCGATTCCTTGTAAGCTGTGTCCAGCATACTCGAATTCTATCTTTTACTCTTGTTGCATTCTGCACTCTCTCCTTTCCTTCTCATTGAATGGTGTGCTTTGCCTGTAGAGCACGTAAGAAACAATACTTTTCACTGTTGTACTAATCCATGTGACAATAAATCAAATCAAAAAACACCAGCAAAATCAAATCAGTTCCCTCCTCCCCTCCCTGCAGCCGCTTTGGGGTACTTCACCCCAAGGTTTGTCAGCAGGCTGTGTGTCCGCAGAGAACATCAGAGCTCAGTGAAATTCTGTCCTCATCAAAAAGCCCACTCAGGCACAGCACTTTCCAGCAAGTTTCATGAGATTACGATCCAGAAGGCAATCATTTGCCCTATCTTAATATCCCACCAAAGAGCAGAACTGTGTCGCGAACTCAGCACAAACAGGCTGCAGTAATCAAACATTTGAGTCTGTTTCCAAGTCAATTATTCCAAATCACTGCTTTTGGTAACACTTTTCTAAATGAGAACACTATCATTATACACACTTTCCCCTTACAGAGCATGCAGTTTTTAACTCGCTATTTACAGTTAACATTAATCTATCACTGAGTACGGCTAATAATTCTAATAAAAATCATTGCTTGGCGTTATTGCTGCTTGGCCCTTAAGTGTTTAAGTAGTCTGTGGTTAAAAATTATATTGTGCTAATTTCAAAGCAGATCTATAGAAGAAGGAGAAGGATGCTAATTGCTTCCATCACAGTTTTAAAAAGCAAAGCACATCTTGCAAACATTCCCATGAAGGGTGATATTTCTTTGTTGCTGTCCATTAAGCTTTAAAAAGGTAATAATGCAACAGTAATAAAATCAAAATTGGCAGCAACAGTAACACTCAGCAGATGGGCAAAACCTCCCATTTCTCTTGCAACAACCTTGTTTTAAGAAACTTGCAGAACTATCAAAAGAATGAAATATATCCCATTCGCTCATTGAACAAACTGTAGAGTCCTCCAAAGGTACGAGTTTTCTTCAACATTTTACTTGTGCAATTAAAGAGTCTTCACAAGGGGAGTTTTCCCACTGTTCGCACTGCTGGCCATGAAATCCTATCCACATTTATTTGGACTCAAAAGCTCGCTACCGCTTTTGAGAGGCTGGTGTGAAATGATTAAAATGTGAAAGGCTCATTTTCTTGTCACATCGTAGGGTGACACGGTGGCACAGTGGTTAACACTGCAGCCTCACGGTGCCAGGGACCTGGGTTCAATTCCAGCCTTGGGTCACTGTCTGTGTGAAGTTTGCACATTCTCCCCGTGTCTGCGCGGGTTTCCTCCGGGTGCTCCGGTTTCCTCCCACAGTCCAAAGATATGCGGGTGAGGTTGATTGGCCATGCTAAATTGCCCCTTAGTGTGAGGGGGACTAGCTTGGGCAAATACACAGGGTTACAGAGATAGGGCCTGGGTGGGTTTGTTGTCGGTGCAGACTCGATGGGCCAAATGGCCTCCTTCTGCACTGTGGGGATTCTATGAAGCTCTCCAGCAGAAGGAACATGGCTCCTACCACAAATCATTCCCAGAGAGAGTGATTCCCCTTTCCACAGCACTCAATTGATCCATACTATGTAGCATACTGAGGGACTCAGTAAGTGACCTGTGCAACACAGAGTAATAACTTTTTAGGGACTAAAGCAAACATGATTATATATTTGGCATACGTGTCACAGGGGAGATGTTAGGTATTGGGGATTCCTGCTGTGCAAAATAACACCATCACCTAATTTTACCTTTAATGACAAGGCTATTAACACCTTCTGAGGCGTTTGCTCGGTGACTACGAGTCATTAACAGTGAGCAATGATGCAGAGTGCAGGACAGAAAGAGTAAATGGTCACCTTAGTTCACTGGAGCTTTACAAAGAGAGAAAGACAGGCGTTTTCCTGATCATACCCTGCATGAAACATACTAAATGATATTAAAATGAAGTGCAATCACAGTTTAAGAGGTTTAACAAACTAAAGAGGCGAGATTCAACAGCCTCCCAACCACATTTCCCGTCGGCGGGAGGTGGCACATTGTTTGCCAGCGGCAAGATTCTCTGGTCCCGTTGCTGCCAATGGGAATTCCCATTGACGTTACCCCACGGTGGGGGTGCACTGCCGGCGGAAGCAGTGAATCCCGCCGGCTGGAACCGCCAGAGAATTCCAGCCAAGGACTGTCACTTACAAAGTTCCTTGACATCTTTCTCCAATGTAATGACCTCAACGAGGCCCATGAGGTTGGCCTTTTGGAGTATGAGTTCCCTGATTGAGGGAGCTTTCAAACAGGGAGTCTCACCTGTATATACATTGAGGTGTGTCAGGGCTGCTGACACCATGGATTCTGACCTTGTATCTGAAGCACTCTCAAGAGTGGAGATAAATAAAGAGAATCTGGTGAAAGGGCTCTGGCCTCGGAGGAGTTGTTTCATCCACAATATCACAGAGCACCAGGGGGCGAGGGGAAGCACAGTGGCAAACATTGTTGCCTCACAGCGCCAGGGACCCAGGTTCGATTCCCGGCTTGGGTCGCCATCTGTGTGGAGCTTGCATGTTCTCCCCATGTCTGCGTGGGTTTCCTCTGGGTGTTCCAGTTTACTCCCACAGTCCAAAGATGTGCGGGTTAGGTTAATTGGCTATGCTAAATTCACCCTAAAGTACATGCATTAGCAGGGTAAATGTGTGGAGTTAAAAGAGTAGGGCCTGGGTGGAATTGTGGTCGATGCAGACTCGATGGGCCGAATAGCCTCCTTCTGCACTGTAGGGAATCTATGAATCTATTCTACGAAAGCACACACTGAACTACATTTTGGTGCATGCTGATCTTGTCAAACAACCATCATGAACACAGCAAGATCCCACAAAATGAGGCGAACAGGCGTTTTGATTTTTGTTGGGTGGGAAGGATTGTTGGCCAGGACTCAGAGAATTCCCTGCTCCCTATTGAATAGGTTTAACAGTTAACTCAACTGCAGCACCTTCAGCAACGCAGTGCTCCTTTACTCAGCAAATTTGCAAAGAAGCTGACTGCGCTTTTTAGGTAGTAAATAAAGCCGAAACAGTTTGTTTTCTTTAGGCTATTTGAAGCAGCAGGGCCATTTTGTTTTGAAGTTTTACAATTGTTATAAAAGTTACATCCTTGAACTGATATAAAAGCAGGCCACTCACTGAAAGAAACAAAAATATAACAGAAGCGATTTGGCAGTGCAATTTTTTTATTGTGGATTTGTTTTATGTACAAGCCAGAAATAGTACTGCCGGAAATCTGTAATCTTTCAGTAAAATCTGCAGTCAAGGGCCAGAGCTTTTCTTTGCATCAGTCGCAGCCTATCTTTCGAAAAAAACATTCATACTTTAATAAAAGCCATAAGACACTTCACGACAGGAATTTTTCTGGTGTGGGATGAGTCCAGATGTTGGGATCCTAAGTGTTGTCCTGAGCCCGCATGGGACAGCAGTGCCTATCTTCCCAGTGGGACAGATTTAGAGGCCATCACTGGGTCCACTGTGCTGCCCTGAAAGCACCATCAAGAGATGGGACGGATGCAGAAAGGAAAATAAGATGGTGCCTCTGTTTTTGAGGGGATCTCGTAGGGAGAGGTGAAAATTAGGTTCCTATGCTGGTGCCACACAGGAAGGCCCAAGCGATTGGAGCTCTCTAAAGGCAAGATTGGGCTAACTATTGCCAATGGCAGCAGGGGTGGAGGGGAAAGCAGGCTGCTGCTGGAAGAAGGCCCGAGGCTGAGCAAATGGCTATCAAATGACCAGGTTGCTGCTATTCCCACTGCTAGGAAATTTGCCTGGTAGTTGGACTGCTTCAAGAAACTGGTTTCCCAGTATTTTACTGGCATCAATGCCCCACCCCCACCTTGGTGGCACAGTGGTTAGCACTGCTGCCTCACAGCGCCAGGGACCCGGGTTCAATTCCTGGCTTGGGTCACTACCTGTGTGGAGTTTGCACGTTCTCCCCATATCGGTGTGGGTTTCCTCCGGGTACTCCGGTTTCCTCCCACAGTCCAAAGATGCTAAATTGCCCCTTAGTGTCAGGGGGATTAGCAGGGTAAATAGGTGGGGTTTAATGTGTGGGATTGTTGACAATGAATGGGCCAAATGACCTCCTTCTGCACTGTAGGGATTCTATGACTCCACATCCTAGCCTCACTTTTAGGAAAATCAAATAGAAACTGAAACTGATGGAAGTGCATATCAATTCCCCTGGAAGCATTAGCCATTCAGCTTAAAATATTTCAGCTGTTTTCCTGTTGGGACACAGCAGAATAAGTTTTCAACATCCCATCATCTACGGGGCAGATCCTGATATTCACCCCACTTCGTACAAACTCCTTATTCCCACAGTGGATTCAGGGATCAGTTTTCTGTGGGGCCCATTATTCTTGATGTGGAGATGCCGGCGTTGGACTGGGGTAAACACAGTAAGAGTTTTAACAACACCAGGTTAAAGTCCACAGGTTTATTTGGTAGCAAATGCCATTAGCTTTCGGAGCGCTGCTCCTTCGTCAGATGGAATAGGTATCTGCAGATATCCATTCCATCTGACGAAGGAGCAGCGCTCCGAAAGCTAATGGCATTTGCTACCAAATAAACCTGTTGCCCATTATTCTGTCAAGATTATTCCGCAAGAAACTACAAAGGGTTGTGAACGTATCCCAGTCCATCACACATTTTCCCATCCACTGACTCCATCAACACTTCCCGCTGCCTCGGAAAAGCAGCCAGCATAATCAAGGACCCCACGCACCCCGGAATACTCTCTTCCACCTTCTTCCGTCGGGAAAAAGATACAAAAGTCAGTGGTCATGCACTAACTGACTCAAGAATAGCTTCTTCCCTGCTGCCATCAGACTTTTGAACGGACCTACCTTAAATTAAGTTGATCTTTCTTTACACCCTAGCTATGACTGTAACACTATATTCTGCACCCTCTCCTTTCCTTCTCTCCTACATACTCTATGAACGGTGTGCTTTGTCTGTATAGCGCAGAGAAACAATACTTTCACTGCATACCATACATGTGACAATAATAAATCAAATATAATGGAGATGGATTATTTGTTTAAAAGTCGGGAACTTGTTCGTGAACAATGAGCTCTGAGTCTGACCGAAGCACACACCAACATGGGAACATCTGCCAGAACTCAAACACAGCCAAAACCCTTTATAGGACTGTGGTGAACCATTGTTGGTTACCACCAGGAGTGTTGAGCCATTGTCTGGCCAGTACTATGAGTCTGTAGATATGTTACTGTTGGGGTTAGGGTTGGGCTGTTCTACCTGTTAATATAGTCCTATGGTACACCCCAGTTGGCTCCGCCTCCTGGGAGAGGTATAAAGGTCACTGCTCTGCCTGGTGACCCTTTAGTCTGGGATTGTATATTGTATATAGTAGCTCCGTTATTGTTGGCAATAAAAGCCTTTATTTCCCGGGTACATCCTGCCTCCCGTGTGATTTATCGCGCATCAAGGACAAAATAAAACAACGAATAGAAAAGCTGAATCAAAAAGTTTCTCAAAAACGTCGAAAGTTGTGCAAAGCAGTCCAATCTATATATTCTAATGAAATTAAGAAGCAGCTTAAGCAACATTTAAGAGACATCTTGACAGATACACAAATAGGCAGGGAAGAGAGGGATAGGGTAGAGGCAAAAGGTCTTCAGTTTAGAAAGACGTTTGTGTCCCCACAGGCTTGGTGGGCCAAAGGGCCTGTTCCTGTGCTGTATTGTTCTTTGATCTAAATCAATGGATCACGTTTGTGGAATATTGTTTCCAAATTGTTCGGATATTCTCTACATCACCTCATGTAAAGAAAACTTTAAAAATTTTGGGGTCATATTGGAGAACTTCCTCCTCACCTTCCCTGTTACAACTCAAAGAGAATTGGAATAAAGGAAGTGGATGAGAAAACACGCTTAGAAATCAAACCGCTTTAGATCAAGCCACATCTGACATTATTGAACATGCTGAGCTGATCACAGTACACGGCCAGAGGGTCACGCATGACTCCAAATGGAGTATGTGCCACTTCATGTGGTCCACCTCCAATAAGTCACATGGACACAATCTGGAAACAAAATGGCCATTTTACATAGAATAATACAGAAGCAACCAAGGGTCCAGTCACCTCAAATTATTTCATTATATGGCAAGGGGCTACAGATCATTCATGCAGAGATATGGCGGGAACTGAACTAACAATAGCAGGACACATAACTAGCACTGATGAGTTGCCATGACATTTGATGGCACTTTCTGCAGGAAAGTAGCATATTTTCCACAGGGACACATTCAGGAGGTACTTTCAGTGGCCCTGAAGTGCTATCTTAAGTGGCTTGTTTGGCATGAAGTCGCTGAAAAATTAATATAGTTTGAGAATTTAAGAGCAACCCAGATTGCTGGGCTGCACTAACGTTCTTTACAGATGGTACATTTTATGATAACACATCAGCTCTGTCGCGTTGTGCCACCCGAGAAGACAGGTTACCATCCACAATTACACAGATACTCCCTGCCACACAGAGCGAGGGAAATGACGAGCTGATAAGCCAATTTGGGATACTATTGTCTATCTCCCAGCACCTGGATCAAGAGCACTTGCCAGAGCCTTGAAAGGTCCCCTGCCTAGAAGGCCTCTCATTTAAACAACTCAGCACAGGATGCGAAGACTAAAGGAAAATGAGGAAAGAGTATACTTTCATCAAGTATGATCCACAGACGAAGTTCAATCACAAGGGGGCATAGTTTTAGGGTAAGGGGCAGGAGATTCAGAGGGGATTTGAGAAAAAAAACTTTTTCACTCAAAGAGTTGTGGGAATCTAGAATGCACCACCTGGGAAGGTAGTCGAGCCTGGAAATCTTACTACCTTTAAAAAATATTTGGATGAGCACTTGAAATATCATAATATTCAAAGATATGGGACAAGTACAGGAAAATGGGATTAGCGAGACTTTAGTGGTAGATATTGGCAGAATTGATGGGCTGAAGAGCCTTTTCTGCACTGTATGACAATAACACAGGTGTGAATGATTGCATGAGGAGATTTCCATATGTACCAGTATTATTGAGGAAAATGGAGGATCAGGTGATGGGTGGAGGTTTTGTTGATTTCTTTGGTTTTCTGCAACTTCAAGAGAGAATTGAACTGCAAGAAACATCACACTCGATGTGAAATTAATCTTGGAGAGTTCGGTCAAACTGGTCGTAACTCCCTCGGAGTGATAATCATCGTCGGATTGCCAATCTGATTTTTCACCCATGCCAAATTTTCCCCTGCCTGTCTGACCCAACCCTCAGGCCAGGTGAGATCCAAGCAGCCCTGTGTCACAATGCTGCAGTGTCGGATTGGGGAAGGACATGCCTCCTTTTTGATGGCACTAGCTGCTGTGAACTGGGTAAGTTTAAAGGTCTGGTGAAGTTGGCAGACCAGGGAGAAGGTAAATGCCAAAGAATAAGTATAGTATTCGAGGGTCGTGCAGACTTTGGGAGAAGGTCAGATATTAAGGGGCTGGGAGAGTTGGACATAGTGGTGGAGGAATGTCAGTCATCAGGGATGGGGGGGCGTCAGATATCAAGGGAGAGAGGGAAGTACAGACAATATGTGTGAGGATATGTTGGACCTGGGGGGAGCTGGGGTTCTCGGGAGGCTTGTTTGGGTCACGGATTGTCTGGTCAGGACTATTGGGTTGAGTGTGAGGGTTGTGCCTGTGGGGTGGAAGTGGGTCGGGTCCACAGGGTGGAATCAGATTAGACCTCAGGTGATGGCTTGGGGTGCTGAAAGTCTAGCCTACAGGAGTGGGGACGGGGGTGAGGAGTCATAAATGGGTTGGGGGGGTGAGAATCCCATGGCAGTTCAAGCGGGGGGCACTACCATGGGGAGGGACAGTGATTAATTGAAGGGTGGAGGACTCCCCTAAGGATCTGATAGGGTGAGGGAGTCCCAATGGTGGTGGTGGTGGAAAAGTATGAGGGTAGTCCCATAATTGGGTCAGTCTGGGTCTTTACAATAGTTAGCTACCCAGAAGTTAGGAAAGGGTTTAATTCTTCTAACTTTTTTGAGTAACCATGGTAGAACCATTAGAGGTTTACGATTTAAATCACGCTTTCAGATGGTTCTCAGTTCAAGGCAACTGTACAGAGGAAATTTACATTTCTCAGCAAATGCCTTGCAAATCCTTGCCCATGAAGTTCTGGGAGGGATTCCCCAGCACATTTTTCAGGGGCATCCCCCAATCTGCACTGGGGAACTCAGAGGTTACGGTCCAATATGTTTGGTTGGTATTTAATGGAGGCGACTGGGGGCCTGTCTGCCATCTGGAGAAGCAGCAAGAGCCCCACGTCACCTCCTTTTGTGAAGGCCTGTCAAATTACATGCCCCGTATCAAGGGCAGCAAGGGCAGAACCCCTGCCCATCCCCAGAACCCCTGCCCATCCCCAGAACCCTGTCGGCCAGTTCAAGATTGGCAGCTGTGCATTGCTTGGCAGTGACATCAGGGAGGCCTTTCTAATTGCTAGCATGCATCCATCCAGAGATTTCAGAATTGCCGAAGGACCCAGGCCACAGATGAATGATGGAAGCCATGGGGGTGCAAGGTGGGGGGGGTGGGAGGGGGGGGCGGGCGGTGGACAGGGGGGGTCAGGCAAAGACATGGGGCTGATTCACAGTGGGCTCCACCGGATGCTTTTGAATAAGACACTTCTACCGGAAGGCTGCAAGTAACCACAGCTGCCACACCCATTACAGGGTAAATAGCTGGTGGGCACTAATTAATCACTTCAGAGCCTCAACTGGCAATGGGGCAGGAATGCCATCCATGAGCCCTCCCGCCCCAGACTTAATCAGGGCAAAGGTGTGAAGGCAGCGGGTTCCTACCTGTTACCCTTCTGCCCGAAAGAGGCCCTGCTATCGGATTGCCAGCTGCGCTTAATTTTAGAAATGTGGTGAGTTTTATACTGTTGAACAGAGGGGGTTGGAGTAGCTAGAAGAAAATAGAAAGTCAGGGATATTAAGGAGCTCAAGAGAAATTTGAAGAAAGGCATCATGGACACAGGACAAAGGAAGTGGTAATAGCAGTGTTAAAGACTATGGCAGATGCTAAACACCAGGAGGGAAATTTCTGTGATATCTTTCTCCCTCTCTTCAACTCTGAAGAGTCCTACAGACCTGAAACATTAGGTGGGATTTTTCTCCCTCACTTTGTTTGTCTATTATTAGTGTCACAAGTATGCTTACATTAACAGTGCAATGAAGTTACTGTGAAAATCCCTGAGTGGCCACACTCCGGTGCCTGTTCGGGTACACTGAGGGAGAATTTAGCATGGTCAATGTACCTAACCAGCACGTCTTTGGACTGTGGTAGGAAACCGGAGCACCTGGAGGACACCGACGCAGACACGGGGAGAACGAGCAAACTCCACAAACACAGTGACCCAAAAATCGGGAATCGAACCTGAGTCCCTGGCGCTGAGACAGCAGTGCTAACCACTGTGTCGCATTTCACGGTGGGATCTCATGGTCCTGCTGTTGTCAATGGGTTTTCCCGTTGAACACACTACTCACCGCCGGGAATCTATGGCAGGGATGCACCTTCGATGGGATCTTAAGGCTCGCCGGTGGAACAGGAGCACAATTCGGTAGTTCTTCTCCTCACAGATGCTGCCAGACCTGCTGAGATTTTTTCACATTTCAAGATGTTTATTTCTGGTATGTTCAAAGACATTTTTTTTTTAAAGAAGCCTATATTTTTAACTGTGTTGATGATTTCTCTCCAGGGTGCACACAACAATGTCCTGGAGATTGATTTTTAGTTCCTGGAGACTCCAGGCCAATCCTGGAGGGTTGACAGCCTTACCATCGCCAAACTCACCCCAATTTTGATTTGAAAAGTATTGACTTTTCTCCCGTAAAATATGGATTATTTCCAGAGTTCCAATGAATAAATAATGTCAGGGTACGATCTGAAGCCATGTTTTCCTTTTATCACACAAGAGGTTAGCCAACTGTGAACTGGGGAACATTGACCATTCTTTTGATAGTTTGACCTTCAATTCATTATAATAGGATAAACTTCAGCTGAGTGTACATAATCTAAATCACCGCATATCAAAGTTTGAAAAGCAGTTTTGAAACTCGGCTGGAACCTAAGCGTTTTGTGAATGGCGACAACTGCAATCCTCCAACCTCTATTTAGATTGATCAATTGAAGAATTGAAGGGGTGTTTGACTGACTGGAATTGGACCGACTTCCTCCTGGGGCAGAATTTTCCCAAACTGCTCTTTTACATAAAATTAAACAATCCTTCAGAATGTTTTTCTCTTTTCATTAAACAGTGGCGGAAAAAGGAAATCTTCTCAGGTTGAGAGTGAATGATTTTTACTTCAGCGCTGTCAAGATTGAAGATTCAGATTTTGATGGCACTGTAGTTAGAACGTTCCACCAAAAGAAATTACCGTGGGCGGTGTGGTGGTACAGTGGTTAGCACCGCTGCCTCACAACACCCGGGGGTGAGTGGTGCATTCAACAGGAAAACCCATTGACAACAGCAGGATCAGGCGATCCTGCCATGAAACACGCCATAGTGGCTAGCACTGCTGCCTCACAGCACTAGGTACTCAGTTTCAATTCTTGCCTCAGGTCACTGTCTGCATGGGTTTACTCTGGACACTCCAGTTTCCTCCTGCACTCCAAAAATGTGCCAATTAGATGGATTGACCACGCTAAATTGTCCTTAGTGTCAGGGGGATGAGCAGGGTAAACACATGGGGTTATAGGGATAGGGCCTGGGTGGGATTGTCGTCGGCACTGGCTTGATGGGCCAAATGGTCTCCTTCTGCATTGTAGGGATTCTATTCTATTCTTAAACTATTGAGTTCTGAAATCTCTGTGGGCGGTGCCAAGTTGCACCTGCAAATTCATGGTGCCACACAGTGAGTTGTTGCCCTCTGCGTGCCAACGAGTGGTGGCAACATATGAGCAAGCACTTACTTAGAGGCTGGTGCTGAGAGAAGGGGCCCAGGAAAAAGTCTAAGAGTGTTCACATACCTCCTTGTGCTCAGTAACCGAGAGAAAGAGACACTAGCAGGGGCCTAACATAAATTGCCTACTGATTTCCCCTCAGGCAGGATGTAGTTATATGACCCTGGATCAACTAGACAGAACAGAAAGATTAAAAAATCTTAAATTTACAGCCCTATCACAATGATGGCATTTGCTTAAAAAAAGACACTTGTAGAAATGGATTTACTCACATTCATAAAATTATCAAAGGATTCCATGCTCCTTGGAGATGCAATACCAGCTTTTATTTTGGTCATTGAAAGATCATCCAGAATACAGTGAAATTGCAACCTCACAGCACCAGGGACCCTGGTTCGATTACAGCCTCAGGTGTCTGTCTGTGTGAAGTTTGCACATTCTCCCCTTGTCTGTGTACGTTTCCTCTGGGTACTCCGGTTTCCTCCCACAATCCAAAGATGTGGGTGGATTGGCCATGGTAAATTGCCCCTTAGTTTCCAAAGGTATGTAGGTTAGGTGGATTAGCCATGGTAAGTGCGTGGGGTTATAGGGATGGGGGGGTTGGGCCTAGGTAAGATGCTCTGTTGAAGTGTCAGTGCAGAATTGATGGGCCAAATCACCTTCTTCTGTTCTGGAGGGATTCTATGATTGAAAATGTAATGGGTGGTTTCATTTCTTTCTTCGTTTTAAACGTGGTGCATAGTGTTTCCCGGTGACATACAAAAGGCCTGTTTGGAGTTTGCATGTTTTCCCAGTGTTTGCGTGGATTTCCTCCGGGTGCTCTGGTTTCCTCCCACAGTCCAAAGTTGTGCAGGTTAGGTGGATTGGCCACGCTAAATTGCTCCTTGGTGTCCCAAGATGCGCAAGTTCGGGGGATTAGCGGGGCAAATGCATTGGGTTATGGGGATATGGTGGATGGCACGCCTGGATCAGCTGCTCTGTCGGAGAGTTGGTGCAGACTAGATGGGCTGAAAGGCCTCCTTCTGCACTGTAGGGAATTTATTCTATGATATGCAGGACCATTCACAGAGCAGCCAGGTATGGTAATCAAAAGAAGGCCTCCCATATCAGCTTGGGGCAGCACAGTGGCTAGCACTGCTGCCTCACAGTGCCAGGGACCCAGGTTCGATTCCCAGCTTGGGTCACTGTCTGTGCAGAGTCTGCACGCTCTCCCTGTATCTGCATGGGTTTCCTCCGGGTGCTCCGATTTCCTCCCACAGTCCTAAAGGAGTGCTGGTTAGGTGCGTTGGGCATGCTAAATTCTCCCTCAGTGTCCCCGAACAGGTGCCAGAGTAGGGCGACTGGGGGATTTTCACAGTAACCTCATTGCAGTGTTAATGTAAGCCTACTTGTGACATTAATAAATAAAGTTAAACAGTGTCCTGGAGATGGTACTGGGTTTTTCCTTTGCCTTTTCAGGTTGCTGTACCTCTTTTCCGCCATCCAATAGTGCAAGGCAAAGTTCCGCAGCAAACCAACTGTAGATACTCACTGGACTATTCCTTTACGATGCCTTCAGATTGGTTAGAATACTGCATCCTTAATATCAGTTCTGGAGGATGAATGGATCGCCTTATCGTGATGTTCAGCTGATGTCTTTGGAAAGCAATAAGGATAGACTCCATTTCAGGAGGGTCACCCAATGACTACCCTTTCTGAGTTAAAGAGCGCTGATGCTGTGAAGTTTCTGACAACAAACAACATCATGGCAGCTATAACACAGAAGTGAGAATTTACATCTGTGTATGGTACTGGTTAGAAACCAGCTACTAACTGGGAGAATGTTGGTTGTATCTCAACAGGAAATCTTGATGAATAGAGTACATATTGCCATTTTGGTGCCAACTATGATTCTTTTGCACCTTTGGAAATCATAGAAACATAGAAGATAGCAGCAGGAGGAGGCCATTTGGCCCTTCGAGCCTGTTCTGCCATTTGTCACGATCATGGCTGATTGTCCAACTCAATAGCCTAATCCTGCTTTTGTCCCATAACCTTTGATCTCATTCACCCCAAGTGCTATATCCAGCTGCCTCTTGAATATATTTAATGTTTTGGCATCAAATACTTCCTGTGGTAATGAATTCCACAGGCTCTCTACTCTTTGGGTGAAGAAATGTCTCCTCATCTCCGTCCTAAATGGTCTACCCTGAATCTTCAGGCTTTACCACTTGGTAAAACTACAATGCTATATCATGCAGATGTCACTCTTGGATAGATGGCGTGCCTCTTACTCTGCATCTCCAGCACCCATGCAGCATCAGAAAATCTTGGACTCCACCCCTGCCATGTTGTACCATAATTCAGGTTTTTTCTTGCTCATATTCACATCTGCAACCAGTTGCACCACCTGTTCCAGGCACAATGCTAGCCATCAGGCTTGCTTCGGGTCGTGCAGGCTGGCTTTAAGTGCTGCTAGCCTCACAGGACTTTGTGCCCCCTACTGAGGCATGTGGCCACTCTAATGCACTTTGAACTGGATGCATGCCACTCATTCCAAAGAGCAGGCAGCACCAAGTTTGTATGCATGGAGCCATCTTGAAATAGATAGACCAGCACGGTCTCAAGCTGAGCCAAGTCAACTGCTTTCGGCTGGGGGCATTGCCCTTCAGTGTCCTTGGGCTACAGCAAACAACAAAGCCCAGAATTCCTGCTCCTAATCATTATCCACCAGACTGATGCTTTTCATGGTCACATTGCATGCCCACACTCACTGCCTATGTTCACATGGACAATTGGGCAGAGGGCCTAACTAACTGTTGAGCCCACAAGAATCATTCAGGTTAGATTGCCCATAATACAGATAAGTGAGAAAGCTAGTTAACTAACTCAGTTTCTGCACTGTTGTCAGTTTGGAGTTTGCTAGTTAGTAATACCTCTAGAAGTGTTTTGATAAAGTAACTAAACAGAAACTTAACCTCCAGAAGCATAAGGGTGGACAAACAGAGGATACAGATTTAAAATAATTGGCAAAAGAGTCAGGGATAAAATGAGGAGAACTTCTTTTCCACTGCAAGTTATAATATTTTGGAATTGCACTTACTGACAGAGTGATGGAAGCAGACCCCAAAAGAAATGTTCAAAAAGAAATTGAATAAATACTTTGAGGGGAAAGTACAGGCCAGTAGGGGAGTGGAACTAATTGGATAGCACTTTCAATCAGCTAGCAGCCATGATGGGCTGAGTGGTCTCCTCCGATGTGGCATTGTTCTAATTTCACGATCACCAACTGATAATGGGAGGAAGGTGGAGAGAAATCAGAATATTTTGTTTAGCTATTGGCTTGAGACAATTAATCGAATGGAATACAGATGGAGTATAACTGTGAATTACAACAGCCCGGGATAAAGGGATGATATTCACATATATGGATGTTTGCAGAGACTCTCATAGGGCAACATGGTGGCACAGTGGTTAGCACAGTGCCAGGAAGCTGGGTTCAATTCCGGCCTCAGGTCACTGTCTGTGTGGAGTTTGCACATTCTCCCTGTGTCTGCGTGGGTTTCCTCCGGGTGCTCCGGTTTCCTCCCGTAGTCCAAAGATGTGTGGGTTAGGTTGATCAGCCATGCTAAATTGCCCCTTAGTGTCAGGGGAATTAGGACTGTAAATATGGAGGGGTTATGGGGACCTGGGTGGGATTGTGGTCAGTGCAGACTTGATGGGCCGAATGGCCTCCTTCTGCATTGTAGGATTCTATGAAAAAGGAGCAAAGCAAAAACCAAGTGTTTTCCCTGGGGGGGAATAATTCAAGGGCACCGTTCAGTCTTGTATTTCCTAATGACTGACTGTAGGATGGATTTGGCAAAGACCCCAAATTTAGATTAGCTGTTTGGGTCCGCAGCTAGATGTGTCACATCTGGAGAATAAAACAGAGGAGAGGGGAATGTGTGATGTAAGCTGTTTGCAGTCAGGGTGAAAATGAGGGGAAATACAACCATATCCCCAAAATAATCAATTCAAACAGCTATGAATTAATCCTAAAAACTAACAGGTAGATAGAAACTGGAGAATTAAGTGATCCCATTCTTGATCATTTTGAAAGGCAGCTTATGCATGGTTATTACCCAGAGACTGGCAAATGGAACTTGTAAAAACATTTTTACCACATTGTAAAAGTTCACCATGCAGTGTGTGTGTCCGTGCGCAGCGGGGTAGATTTTAAACTTTGCCACCTGGGAGTGGAAATCTAATGTTGTGGATCAGCCACCCATTATGGGAAGTAGCTGACAGTCAGTCCTGTTGAAGTCATTGCCAATGAAACAGGTGCATTACACCAGCTGTAGACCTGGATGGCAAGTTAGAAAGTCCCCCCCGCCCCCCGCCCATGGAAGGTGAACTAGATAGGAAATCTTGTGTGCCATCTCAAGGAATGTTTTAGCACAGGCTCCCATTGCTTATTCCACAATGAATCGTAAAATCGACAGTGCAGAAGGAAGCCATTCGGCCCATCGAGTCTGCACTGACCACAATCCCACCCAGGTCCTATCCCCATAACCCCATGCATTTACCCTAGCTAGTCCCCCTGACACTAAGGGGCAATTTAACATGACCAATCCACCCAACTCACACATCTTTGGACTTTCCTAGTGGAATAGTTGAGACTGAGAATCCCATGTGATGAAGAGGGCCACAGCCTGCACCCCAATATTTCTTTAATCCAATATTCAGAGATGAGGTTTGTTATGTAAAGGGGCTATGCCCCAACATAAGGGACCAGGTCAGTTGACCTGGGATGAGCTAGTTGAGAACTGCCTTGAGTGGGCAGTCTACGTTTGGAGTGTGGAGCGAGTAGACTGAATAAAGATCTGTGTTCCCTGACACCTGATTGCGGAGTAGTTCTTGAGGGGATACATCAGTGCTCGGATTTAAAAGTATTGGATCTGTGCTTTCCCAATGTGGTGTCAAGTGTATTTCACCCGCTAATGCAGATAACCCTTTTTTCGTTTTTAGATTAACTAGGTCTCTACCTTCCACATTTCTATCTTCTTGTTTTGGATCAAACTGCTTTTTCGTTCCCTCTATCTGATTTTGTGCATTTTGAATCTTTTTAATTTTCCATGGTCTCTCAATTTCTAATGTTGTATTTGTGACAGGATTAGTACCAAATTGAATAGCATTGAATCTTGCTTTTTCATTACTTTGCCATGGACCGTTTATGGCTATGTAATAATTTGTAACCTCTCCTTTTAAGAGTCTTACATTTTCCATAACCGGGTCTTGAGTCAATTCTTCATTCCAGTAACCAAATGGTGGAGGTTCATATACCATTGTTGGATCGACTGGAAAAATACTTTGATTCAAACCAGAACAGTACGGAAGTTTACCTGTGTCGAATAAGATAGATAGTGTATTTGGACTTGGGTACCAACAATCCTTTTCACTATCTGGCTCTCGTCTCGAATTCACCTATTATGTATTTTATTGCATGTGCTTGAAATTTGCTACTCTGCTGGAGTAGGAATTCTTGTGCTCCTGGCATCAAGTCTCCCCGTGTATTAATATCAATGTGATTCCAATCTGTTACAGTGTACATGTAATCCGTTGTTGCATGTTTGAATTGTTTTCTATAAACATCTCTGCTTTGAAACACAACTCTTCTTGATTGAAAACAATGTAACATGTTCCCATTAGTCCTCCATCCACTACTTCTTGGGACTGATCCTCTTAGTACAGGTGGAGTTCCCAATGGACAATCTACACCCTCTGATTCTTCAGTATCAGATGGCAATTTTCTTTTCTTCAACGTCATGCCTGTCATTGTTCGATGTCTAAAATACATATGATGAATATGTTTTAACTTTTCTTTCGACTTTAAATTTTCAATGTTCTTTTTACTAACACGGATAAAGTGAATATCTTTAATATCTTCCGGAGTCAACGGAGGTGATTTAACCAGTTCCGTTTCTCCAACGTCTGGTTTTTCTAAATGTGTTTTAAGCCAAGCATGCCAAAGTTGAGACCATGTTAATTTTGTATTAACTAAGCCCCACTTGATATATTCTTCTAATGTCCATTTATCATTTACTCTAAATTTTGTTTTAACAGTATGTGTTTGTATGTCTTTATTCTGTAATAGATTATCTCTAGATCCCGTTTCTTGATGAATGTTGTGTCTTTGCACATTGAAACAATTTTCATTTTCATACTGTGTACAAGCTATTTCTAACATTGAACTACAAGTTGCTGTTGTGTCCAAAATCCTACGGTCCAATAATTCTGTTATAATATCTTTCAGCCTAAATAGACTTCTACCAGCTGCAGCACCCCAATCATCATTTTTTTGTAAACAAAGTATAAAGTCAGCATATGCATTACTCCAACTGGTGTAAGGTGTCAATCCCATTTTTAACATTTTGTCATACGATTCATCATGAATTTGTGCACACAGATCTGTGTGACAAGTAGGAAATAAATCTTTATTGGGTAAGAATGGACCCAAGAAATTGAACTGTCCTATTGTTAATAGTCTCCAATCCAACCACCATGGGCCTTGTCTCATCAATTCATCTTGTTCAGTTTCATGTGGTCTTTTAGTTCTAGTTGTGAATTTATCGATTAAGATCTTCTGTGTATCAAAATTTGGAATGTATTGTATAGCATCATCCCAAGCATGATATATTATTGACTTGGCCATCATTTCGTTCCAATTTGTGAGGCCCACCGCCTTATGGTTTTGGTACAAAACCCATGAATTCAAATCACCTACAGTCCATGTTTTTGGATGTTTATTAATCAAGTCCCACATTATATAATTCACTTGCTTGTTAGTTTCTGCAGAATTAATGGCACCTTTTACAGAGGAGTAATGAACATGTGCTTTATTTGTTTTTGATTCAGTAGTTACATGTACAGGCAAATGTGAAATTGAAACAGGTTTCTCAGCATCATTAGTTTTCTTATTGTCAATGTGTTTAATCAATGAATGCAAGTTACTTTCAGCCTTTTCGGATTGTCGTTCAGTGACTTTTGGCAATTTAGTCAGCAAATGAGTGTTAAGCTCCTTCGGAGCTTCTGGTTTAAGGCCTGGTTGAAAGTACAGATAGTCATCCCCACATTGGATCCAGTGCCCTTGATAAGGCGGGTCTTGTGTCCAGGTTTTATCCAAGTGTTGCTTTTCAACAGTTGGTATGTTATTTTTGACATCTTTATAAATGATTGGAAATGGTAATTTTCTAGAATTGACATCAAAATCTCTTAATTCATGCCATTTACGTGCTTCCTCAGTAACATCACTATGTTGTGCATCTTGATTAGGTTTAAATTTTGGCGGGATTTCAGGATCTAGTAGTGAACCTGGCTTATTGTCATCAGGACCTCCTGCACACGGGTCAACATTCTCATCCCCCAAACCAGCTAGAATAGATGTCCAACTGTTGTCCTCATCACACATTTCTAATTTGGGGGAGTATCAGGTATGAATGACGCTGCAGAGACAGTAGGGCTTTCAACTACATCAATTACACAAGACTCTTCAATACCTGAAACATCAGAGTATTCAGAGCAGAGAATCAATGTCTGATGATCTTCAAAATCAAGTTCAATTAAAGACTTTTTATCTTCAAAATCAAGTTCTTTTTTCACCTTTTTAGATGTCGATGGCTTTTCTGAAGATGAAGACGATGCTTTCATTTGAAATGTCCTTCTTTTCCTCTTTTTTGGTAATTTGTCTGTTGAAGAACTGGAGTCTGTCAATGTTTCATAAGCGGTTAGTGATGCGATTTTTGCAACACCGCATTCAGCACAATGAACAGACTTGGTGAGGACCTGCGGGATAGAAAATTGTTGTTTGTATTTCTGTATGAAAGCACAAAAGGTTGATAATGGGATAGTCAATCAAACCTTGCACCAGAGGCAAGCCTTCTAAGCAGGCGGAGCCCATGGCTCTGCTGACTTGGCTCACCAGGTTCTGGTCTAAGTTGATATACATATGAGTCTTTGCATAAAGGGCAACAATAAGTTTCCAGATAGACTGGGAGATGCCACACAGGTCACTCTTACTGCCCTGGAATGAGCCACTCACAGAAATTCAGAGCAGCTGTGAGTTTAAAGGCTGCAGACACTGCATGTCCTCCCATTCCACATGATGCCAGTTTGCAGGGTCTGGCAGATGTGGCCCACCATCCCCCGGGACAGACGCAGCCCTCTACAACACTGCATCTCCGACATCTACAGGTACGATGACCGTTGTCAGAATACCTTCAGCTGGTATCTACTCACCTGCGGTGCCAGTCCTAGAACAGCGACAGGCCCAGCCTCTCCCTCCTTTGCAGGGTGCTGGTTAGGCGCAGCATCATGTTGGTGTCCCTGCGTCTATAAGCAGGATAGCCAACTCCATAATCCTCCAGACCATGCACTGTAAAGAGAAGACCACAGTGAGCTATAAGGCTTCACGAGAGGGACCCGACCCTCATCCCTCAATTCCCCTAGGACTACCACCCAATGGCAGCACCCTCAGTAGGTGCCTCAACACCATCCCTCACCTCCTCCACTCTGGTCCCTGCCAACTCCAGCAGACTGCAGTGCTCTTGACAATTGGTTTTAGACTTCCGGGCAGCTTCTCCCCTTTGGCCTCACACCGCTGCCTGAGTGTGGGTTCCAATCACACTGCAGTCATCCTCCCCCGGGTGTGAGGCCCTTTGGACTGCATGAAGGAAGATGCAGCCCATTCTTGAATCCCCACTCTGCCCTTACAGCTCGGCCTCTCATGGGACCCCACCCAGCTAAGTCTCAGTCAGCCCCAGTGCTGAGCCTCTTGTTTTTGAGCCCTCCCACCTTTTGGCCGGCCCCCACTAAGGAAGGCCACTCCCTCAGCTACAATATGGACAGGAACCCAGGAAAGAGGACATGGACAGCGCTGCCTGCAACCAGCCTTCACAACCCCTTTAATGCAAAGAGGGTGCCCAGACATGAAGGGAAGGCAAGGCCGACAAGTGACCCCTGTGGACCCCTTTCCCCCAGCCCCAAGTTCCACTTGTGTCCCCCGCTCTCTGATGCTCCCTGAGCAGTGAACACCCTGAGGGTGCTGGCTGCCTGAGTGCTCACCTCCAAACCTCCCCTCAGAGGCCATGGCACCAGGTTCATGCCTATGTGGAGCTGTTGTAAGTGGTGTCAATATGATTGCCTGCTGAATATCCAGTTTGGAGGGGGGGGGGGGCGGTCAGGGGGAAGACATCCCAAAGAGCTCGCTCGCTAGCGAAATGCTAATGTCCCACATGTTTCATGCCACTCTCCCAGCGAGGGGCCGGTAAGATCGGAACTTGGAAATTCACCGTGTGAATCGCACTCTCCGGATTTTGAGCGCATGCTGCCATTCCCACAGACCGAGTGCAGGCTCAAAATCACCCCCTATATCTGGTCATCGAGTTGCTTGCTGAAGAAGCTTACTTTGCACAAATAAGCCGTGTATTTGCCTACAAAGCCCTTCAACAATAATCTGAAAATATATAGAAAGCACTATCTAATTGTCACTCCTTTCTTTTGCTGTATGCAAAGGATGCAGGGAAATTTAAATTTAAAATAAACATGGTAAGCAAGGAAACTAACCCGAGAGAACATTTTCTATGTGTCAAGGTTTAAAAAAGAAGAAAACAAGACAGGTGGCACAGTGGTTAGCATTGCTGCCCCAGTGAGGGGGTCCCGGGTTCAATTCCTAGCTTGGGTCACTGTCTGTGTGGAGTTTGCACGTTCTCCCCGTGTCTGCGTGGGTTTCCTCCGGGTGCTCCGGTTTCCTCCCACAATCCAAAGATGCGTGGGTTAGGTGGATTGGCTGTGCTAAATTGCCCCCTAGTGTCAGGGGGGGCTAGCTAGGGTAAATGCATGGGGTTATCGGGGTAGGGCCTGGGTGGGATTGTGGTCGGTGCAGACTCGATGGGCCAAATGGCATCCTTCTGCGCTGTAGGATTCTATGATTCTAAGAAGCCACAAGAAGTGAACTGCTATTTCATTATGTATTCTTCTCTTTAAAACTGCACACACGTGTGACCTCACAACAATCATAAAATTATCACCTAGGCCATTCACAAGTTGTATCCATGATGGTGCTTTGCACGTGCAGCCACAAAGTGAACAGACAAAATACTGTGCATTGTAATAAACACGCCACGTGAAACAAAACAGAGAGAATTGATTCTGCCCCTTTTCAATTTTGTTATAATGTGGACTTGCTCATGAATGAAAAAGATGACTTTGCAGCACCAGACATGCAGTTGTTCTAAAATGTGACCAACAGTGAATTTGCACGATGCAGGGTTAACCGTTGTTATCTCTTTATCACAGTGTTAAGAGAAGGAGACCCATGTGGTCTGTCCATTACAGGTTGTCCATCACAGACTGGTATATACACCAAAAGATGGAGTACACACCACACTGAAAGTATATTATTGAAACCAAAACCACTGGCTGAGTCCAGTGACAGGAAACAAGATTATGCAGAAGCAATACAAATCCAATGAAGAAAATAAACTATTTACACACAAATGCCAGCTTTCACATCCTTTGGATGTTACACGCACTGCGCAGGAAATTAACTATTTTTGAAACGTAACTACCGTTGTCACCCAAGAAACCATGGTATCTAATTTACAGAAAGGAAATCTGAGAAACAGCAATGAGGTACATTTCCAGTCAATTTGCTTTCGGTGCTGTCGGTTGAGAGGCGAATGTTGGCCAGGACTCTCCCCAGCTCATTTTCAAATAGTGAACTATGTCCTTTATGTCCAGCTGAACAGAATGGGCATTTCTTCAGCTAAAGATTCCATTTGAAAAACAACATCTTCAGCAAAGCAACTCCATCTCAGTCCTGCGCCAAAGTCATTGGGCCAGACTTTTGCTCATGGGGCAGGAAACTCAAGTCAGCAGACCCTTCACCATATAAACAGCCCCTGGCTGCACTGCTTCCACTCTGGGAGGTGGATTCAACTTAGGCTTACCGACTCTGGAAGCAGTTCAGATGCGGCCAGGAAGGTGGAAGAGTGCTAAAACAAGCTGGTTAAATCCCCTCCAGTTCTCTTAGGCAGTCCCAGTGAAAAGGTTACTAGGCCCTCCTGCCCACATGTCTTCTTGCCCCCATGTGACCTTAATGAACACTTTCCCCTTCTATGCCTCCATATAACCTCCATTCCCCTGGACAACTGTATCCCCCCCCATTATGTATAGAACCAATGAGCCATTTAATAACAAACATTTGTTTCTGCAGTTGGCCTCATTATGAATGCTTGGCTGAGCCCCAAGAGCCACAGTTGGATTGGCTCAATGTGGGTCTGTTTACACAGGCTGAAATGGAGTGTTAGCTTTAATTGATTGACACCTTAGTGGGGCAAGATTTGTTGGGTAACAGGATTTCCACCTGCCACCTGAAGAGTCAACCCAGAATGCATCCCAGCTGAATCTGGCCATCCCACAGCCATATAATACTCTCAGGAAGGTTAATTAGCTGGAGTTGGAGCTCCTACCCCTCTGGTTCAGCCAATCTGATTGGACATCAGCTCAGAAGTCCCAGCAGTGCCAGTAGCACAGTGGCCAGGACTGTGACCACAAACAGTACAAAAAACCTCTCTTTCCAGACTTGTTCCAGCTTGTGAAAGTTATTAAAGTCTTCAGACTGGTATTCTGCTGAAACATTATTTTAATTGTACTTCAATAAACCTGATTGTATCAGGCTAACAGCATATTCCACAGTCCACCTGGTACTATTATTCCACTCGGGCCAGAATTCTCCGACCATTCACACCCTGCCACCACTGCAAGCAAGGACAGAGAATTTGGTGCCCAGCCAAATCTCCATTCACAGCAGCCGGACCAGAGAATCCAGCTGGCATGTATAGCCAGAGAATTCCCCCTTCCCCTGCACCCCAGGAGTTTACAATTCTTTTTATTCATTTGTGGAATATGGGCGTCACTGACTGGCCAGCATTTATTGTAAGAAGTCTCAACACCAGGTTAAAGTCCAACAGTTTTATTTGGCAGCACAAGCTTTTGGAGTCTCGCTCCTTCTTCAGGTGAGTGAGGAGTCGTGTTCACAAACAGGGCATATATAGACACAAACTCAATTTACAAGATAATGATTGGAATGAGAGTCTTTACAGGCAATCAAGTCTTAAAGATACAGACAATGCGAGTGGAGAGAGGGCTAAGCACAGGTTAAAGAGATGTGTATTGTCTCCAGCCAGAACAGTTGGTGAGATTTTGTAAGCCCAGGCAAGTCGTGGGGGTTACAGATAGTGTGACATGAACCCAAGATCCCAGTTGAGGCCGTCCTCATGTGTGCAGAACTTGGCTATCAGTTTCTGCTCAGCGATTCTGCGTTGTCGTGTGTCATGAGGGCCGCCTTGGAGAACGCTTACTAAGATCAGAGACTGAATGCCCGTGACTGCTGAAGTGTTCCCCGACTGGAAGGGAACACTCCTGCCTGGTGATTGTCAAGCGGTGTTCATTGATCCATTGTTATAGCGTCTGCATGGTCTCCCCAATATACCATGCCTTGGGACATCCCTTCCTGCAGTGTATCAGGTAGACAACGTTGGCCGAGTCGCAAGAGTACATACTACGTACCAAGGCGGCCTTCACGACACACGACAACATAGATTCGCTGAACAGAAACTGATAGCCAAGTTCCACACACGAGGACGGCCTCAACCGGGATCTTGGTTCACGTCACACTGTCTATAACCCCCACGACTTGCCTGGGCTTGCAAAATCTCACGAACTGTCCTGGCTGGAGACAATACACATCTCTAACCTCTCTCCACTCACATTGTCTGTATCTTTAAGACTTGATTGCCTGTAAAGACTTGCATTCCAACTGGTGGATGCGGTGTTTTTGGATTTCCAAAAGGCGTTTGATAAGGTGCCTCACAAAAGGTTGAAGAAGAAGATTGGGTCACACGGAGTTGGGGGTAGGGTGTTAGTGTGGATTGGGGATTGGCTATCTGACAGGAAGCAGAGAGTCAGAATAAATGGGTGCTTTTCTGGTTGGCAGATGGCGTGCCGCAGGGATCGGTACTGGGGCCTCAACTATTTACCATTTATATAGACGATCTGGAGGAGGGGACTGAGTGTAGGGTAACAAAGTTTGCAGACGACACAAAGATAAGTGGAAAAGTGAATCGTGTGGAGGGCATAGAAGGTCTGCAGAGAGATTTGGACAGGCTGAGTGAGTGGGCGAGGATCTGGCAGATGGAGTATAACGTTGACAAATGTGAGGTTATTCACTTTGGAAGAAATAATAGCAAATTGGATTATTATCTAAATGGAAAGAAATTACAACATGCTGCTGTGCAGAGGGACCTGGGGGTCCTTGTGCATGAGACGCAAAAACCCAGTCTGCAGGTGCAACAGGTGATCAAGAAGGCAAATGGGATGTTGGCCTATATCACAAGGGGGATAGAATATAAAAGCAGAGATGTCTTGCTGCATCTGTACAGGGCATTGGTGAGGCCGCAACTGGAGTACTGTGTGCAGTATTGATCCCCTTATTTGCGGAAGGATATATTGGCCTTGGAGGGAGTGCAGAGAAGGTTCACCAGGTTGATACCAGAGATGAGGGGTGTTGATTATGAGGAGAGACTGAGCAGATTGGGTTTGTACTCGTTGGAATTTAGAAGGCTGAGGGGGGGATCTTATAGAGACCTATAAGATAATGAAGGGGCTGGATAGGGTAGAGGTGGAGAGATTCTTTCCACTTAGAAAGGAAACTAGAACTAGAGGGCACAGCCTCAAAATAAAGGGGGGGGGGGGGTCGGTTTAGGACAGAGTTGAGGAGGAACTTCTTCTCTCAGAGGGTGGCGAATCTCTGGAATTCTCTGCCCACTGAAGTGGTGGAGGCTACCTCGTTGAATATGTTTAAATCACAGATAGATGGATTCCTGATCGGTAAGGGAATTAGGGGTTAGAGGGATCAGGCAGGCAAGTGGAACTGATCCACTTCAGATCAGCCATGATCTTATTGAATGGCGGGGCAGGCTTGAGGGGCTAGATGGCCTACTCCTGCTCCTATTTCTTCTCTTATATTCTTATAACCATTATCTTGTAAATTGAGTTTGTGTCTATATATGCCCTGTTTGTGAACACAAGTCCTCACTGACCTGATGAAGGAGCGAGACTCTGAAAGCTTGTGCTGCCAAATAAACCTGTTGAACTTTAACCTGGTGCCGTGAAACTTCTTGCTGTGCTTACCCCAGTCCAACGTCGGCATCTCCACATGACAGCATTTATTGCCCATCCCTAATTGCCCTTGGAGGGAAGTTGAGAGTCAACCACATTTTTGTGACTTTGGAGTCACATGTCGGCCAGACCAGGTAAGGGTGGCAGACTTTCTTCCTTAAAGAACATTAGGGAACCAAATGGGTTTTTCCAACAATCGATGGTTTCATGGTCATCAGTAGATTCTTAATTCTAGATATTTTTTATTGAATTCAAATTACACCATCTGCCGTGGGGGGATTCGAACCCAGGTCCCCAGAACATTAGTTGTGTTTCTGGATTAATAGTTTAGCGATAACACCACGAGGCCATCGTCTCCCCTGAAATATCCTTTCCCAAGTGCACCTCATCAGCTCACCTAGTTGTCTGATGTTGCAGACAAACAATACACACAAGCTCACCTCACAGGAAGTGTTCTTGCCAGTGGAAGTGATCCTTTGCAATTGGCGTGAAAGACAAGCATCTGGAACGCACCTGCAAATCTACCGGGTCGGAAGAAAGCAGCGATTGACCGATAGTGACACTGGAAAAAGAGCTGACGGGAGGAATGAATCTGGAAATTCTAAAATATTGCGTTACTGAGAAGGCCGCCTTTCTTACCATCTGTATTATGCTTATAGTTTTACTGAGCAGTCCTTCTGCTCAGGACAGGTTTATCACAACATTCCTTATTTAATATTCCATGTGTAAAAGTCTGTTTAATGAGCAAAATCCACAGTCAGCATGGAAACAGGCCCTCCGGCCCAACTTGTCCATGCCACCCTTTTTTAAGCCACTAAGCTAGTCCCAATTGCTTGCATTTGGCACATATCCCTCTATACCCATCCAACTGTATAAATGTTTTTTTTTAAAAAGAAAAAATTGTACCCGTGACTACTACTACATCTGACAGCTTGTTCCAGACACCTCAGTACCCTCTGAAAAAATTGCCCCTCTGGACCCTTTTGTGTCTCTCCCCTCTCACCGTAAACCTATGCCCTCTAGTTTTAGATTCACCTACCTTTGGGAAAAGATGTTGACTATCTACCTCATCTATGCCTCTCATTATTTTATTCATATTCAATATTTATGAAGTGCCAATGTATTTGATTTGCAATCATTCTGCAAAGCAAGTTTTAAATTTAATTCAAAAAAAAACTCAGGTGCCCATCATCTTCACTCTGTTGAACTAATCAAATTGGTGACAGAATCTGGCTCAAAAAATTCAGAAGGAAAAAGTGTTACTAAAACTCCATGAACATCTGCCTGTTGCCCCCCCCCCCCCCCCCCCCCCCCCGGTGTAATCTGTTATTTACACCATCTGTCAGTCAACTCTGTGCAAAAATAAATATTCAGATCATCACGCAGCTGAGACAAGACCAAATCAGGGAGCAGTCTAATCTCCCTGACAACTTTGTCTGCAAGAAATGTGTCCAGCTACAGCTCCTCACAGACTGCATTGTTCGGTTGGAGCAGCAGCTGGGCGCACGGAGAATACAGGAGGCGGGTAGTGCGATAGACACTAGTTACAGGGAGGTTGTCACACCACAGGTTCAGTCAGGTAGATGGGCGACTACCAGAAGAGACAGGCAGGTAGTGCAGGAGTCTCTTGTAGCTATTCCCCTTACAAACAGGTATACAATTTTGGATACTGTTGAGGGGAATAGCCTCTCTGGGGAAAATAGCAACAGCGCCAGGCCTATGGCACCACACCTGGCTCTGCTGTAGAGCAGAGTTGGGCAAAGAGCAAGCGAGCAGTAGTAATAGGGGACTCGCTAGTTAGAGGCACAGACAGGCGTGGAGGGCCTCTTAAGGATGAACTAGGTCATCTATGTGTGGATCCACAAGAGATGGGCGAGATACTAAATGAATATTTCTCATCAGTATTTATTGTTGAGAAAAGCATGGATGTTAGGGAACTTGGGTCAATGAATAGTGATGTCTTGAGGAGTGTCCATATTACAGAAAAGGAGGTGCTGGAAGACTTAAAACACATCAAGGTAGATAAATCCCTGGGACCTATGAAATGTATCCCAGGATGTTGTGAGAGGCTAGAGAGGAAATTGCGGGTTCCCTAGCAGAGATATTTGAATCATCAACAGCCACAGATGAGATGCCTGAAGATTGGAGGGTGGCAAATGTTGTACCTTTGTTTAAGAAGGGCTGCAGGGAAAAGCCTGGGAACTACAGACCAGTGAGCCTAACATCTGTAGTGGATAAGTTGTTAGAAGGTATTGAGAGAGACAGGATTGACAGGCATTTAGAGAAGCAAGGACTAATTAGAGCAGTCAGCACGGCTGAGAGAGTGGCAAATCATGTCTCACGAATTTCATTGAGATTTTTGGAAGGGGCAACCAAGGTAGATGAGGGCAGTGCAGTTCACGTTGTCTACATGGACTTTAGCAAGGCCTTTGACAGGTAGGTTGTTGCACAAGGTTAAATCTCACAGGATTCAGGATGAGGTAGTCAATTGGATACAAAATTGGCTTGATTACAGAGGGTGGTTTTTCAAATTGGAGGCCTGTGACCAGCAGTGTGCCTCAGGGATCGGTGCTGGGTCCACTGTTATTTGTCATTTATAGACATGATTTGGATGAGAATTTAGGCGGCATGGTTAGTAAATTTGCAGATGACACCAAGATTGGTGGCATAGTGGATGGTGAAGAAGGTTATCTAGGATCGCAAGGGATCTTGATCAATTGGGCCAGTGGGCTGATGAATGGCAGACAGAGTTTAATTTCGATAAATACAAGGGGATGCATTTTGGTAGATTGAACCAGGGCAGGACTTACTCAGTTAATGGTAGGGCGTTGGGGAGAGTTATAGAAGAAAGAGATCTAGGGGTACACGTTCATAGCTCCTTGAAAGTGGAGTCACAGGGGGACAGGGTGGTGAAGAAGGCATTCAGCATGCTTGGTTTCATTAGTCAGAACATTGGATACAGGAGCTGGGACGTCTTGTTGAAGTTGTACAAGACATTGGTAAGGCCACACTTGGAATATTGTGTACAGTTCTGGTCACCCTATTATAGAAAGGATATTATTAAATTGGAAAGAATGCAGAAAAGAATTACTAGGATGCTACCAGGACTTGGTTTGAGTTGTAAGGAGAGGCTGGATAGACTGGGACTTCTTTCCCTGAAGTGCAGGAGGCTTAGGGGTGATCTTATAGAGGTCTTTAAAATAATGAGGGGCATAGATCAGCTAGTCAATATCTTTTCTCAAAGACTGGGGAGTGTAAAACTAGAGGGCAATTTACTCCAATTTACTCCCACAGTCCAAAGATGTGCAGATTAGGTTGATTGGCTATGCTAAGTTAACCCTAGTGTCAGGGGGATTAGCAGGGTAAATGAGGGGTTATGGGAATAGGTCCTGGGTGGGATTGTGGTCGGTGCAGACTCGATGAGCCGAATGGCCGCCTTCTGCACCGTAGGGATTCCATCCTATTACCAAACAAGTACAAGCCTTGCTGGACAGTAAATTTGGGAATAAAAAGAGGGAAAAATGTGTTGGATATTTCCAATGTTGGTTAACTCATTCAGCAACCTCACTGTTTTTACACTTTGTGCCAACTTAATTTGATTATAAGCCTCGGATTGTCTGCTGGATTTGGAAAATGAAACACCTATTCTTGAAACAGTGAAGTAAATGGCCTTTTATATATAATGTAAAACGTAAAGTCTCAGATGACCATGAGCTGCTCTGGAGGCGGTGGCTGGGGGGGAGGGGGGGGAGGGGGGGGTAAGAGAAAAAGAGAGCTGACTGGTACGGATTTTAACCTGAGGATCACCACACCCCAGGCGAGGGGCAAGGTTGAGAAGACGGGACTTTCATTAACAACTTCAGCCGGTACGGGAATTGAACCCGAGCACTAACGAGCTGTCCAAAAATGTATGCAACTTTTAACCGCCTGGGATATATTCATATCGTCTGATTTATTTACTCTATATTGTCACCAGCTAACAACAACTCTAATTATGGAAACCCCTCACGATGACAGATCCCTCAGAGTTTGGAGCCAGCAGCGGTACAAAAATAATTTGCTGTTGCTACACAACTGATCCATGCACACGGGCAAATAAAAAACACATTATACAGCCCAAACAAGCACCAGGTAAGTCTCTTCATAATAGCACAACTTGCACTTGTTTAGTGTTTACATGCACCAGAATGCTTCACAGCAACTTGCAAAGGTGTGAACAACACCGACCAGGCAATAGCAGGACATCTAGGGCGAGACAAATGATGCAATTTATTTTTTAAAACATCAGTTTTGGTTTTGGAGAAAGCTTTAAAAAAAATGAGGTAAGAATGGGTCCAAAAATGGAAACGTTTGTGATGAGAATTTTTAAGTGCAAAAATGAAGGCAGTATGCGTCAAAGGAGTATGGACACAGATGCAGTGAAGCAGAGTTGGAGATGTGCGCAGGGAGTTAGAGCTGGAGAAACTAGATGGAGTGAAATCATGTAAAGGGCATTGTGCTGGAGATATTGGAGGCAAATGATTTGATTTATTATTGTCACATGTATTAGCATACAGTGAAAAGTATTGTTTCTTGCGCGCTATACAGACAAAACATACCGTTCATAGAGAAGGAAAGGAGAGAGTGCGGAATGTAGTGTTGCAGACATAGCTGGGGTGCAGAGAAAGATCAACTTAATGCAAGGTAGGTCCATTCAGTCTGACAGCAGCCGGGAAGAAGCTGTTCTTGATTCGGTTGCTACGTGACCTCAGACTTTTGTATCTTATTCCCGACGGAAGGTAGTGGAAGAGAGAATGTCCGGGTGTGTGGGGTCCTTAATAATGCTGGCTGCTTTGCCAAGAACAGTATGCTGCATATTTACCAGTCTTCCAGATATGAGCTGGGAGGCAGGGGTCCAGTAAAATTGAGGGCACGCATGGGTTGGAGTGCCCCTTCCTTTCCTGCCACTATGATGTTTTACCAGCAGCAAGCGAGGCACAAGTGCCCTTCTTACCCAAGGCCAATCTAGCCATGGACTAATTATGGGCCTCTTCCCACTGGCACTAATTTATCAATGGCAGTTGAGTTCTCCACCGTGTAGGGGCACTACCTGATGAATCCTTGTGGCCTTCCTGCAGGCAAGGGGGAAAGAGAGTGAGGGGGCCCTCCAAATTGGGCACTTTGTGCCAAGGAGGACCCCTGGTTGGCAATGCCTTCTCCCCCATGCGTAGTAACTACTGCCCACCCTTACTGAGCCTGGTAACCTCAAACTACAGTGAGCTAATTGTGAAAACAGGATCAATCCGGCATCCTCTCAGCTGGGCACAGTCATGGCAGTTGCCATCACTCCGTGTGGTGCTGTTGGAGGTCTAGAGCTGGTGATCCGATTGATTGACAGCTCCTGAAGGTGGGAGAGACAGAGAGAAGGGGACAAGGAAAGCAGGGAACAGAAGCATCCCCCCACAGCTATTGCCGGAGGGGCCCAATATATCAGAAGGCCCCCAACACCCCCCCCCCCCCCCCCCCCCCCCCCGCAACCCAAGGTGTGCAGGAAGCAATACATGATAGGATCTTGAAGGGGTAGAGCTTGCATTGGATAGAACTCACTGAAGTGGTAAGGGTTTAAATGAAAGGTTTGTCAGCACAGAAACAGCAATAAGGACTTGGACAGTTCTGTGGGGAATGGATAGGTCAGTTGCAAGGTTTGAATTCCTATGGCAGGATTCTTTGACCTTGTTGGGATCGTCCCACTGAAAATCAATGGACCTCTGATTGGCCTGCCACACTGTCCACCCCACCACAGTGAAGTGGGAAAATCCTGGCCCTTATTTTTAAATCCTTCCATGACATCCCCTCTCCCCATCTCTAATGTCCTTCAGCCAAATAATTCCCACACACTCTGCATGGTCTGTCCTCTTGAGCATTCCTGATTTTATTCCTTGTCCCCTTCTCTGTCTCTCCCACCCTCAGGAGTTGTCAATCAATCGGATCCCCATTGGCAGCCATGCCTTCTGCTACCTAGGCTTCAAGCTCCGAAATTTCTTTCCTGTAACTTGCCACCTCTCTTCTCCACAAGATGATCCTTAAAACCTTAGACCAAACTTTTGGTCATCTGTCTAATAGCTCCATAGATGTCTCAGCCTCATATGAAGTTTCAGCAAAGTACTTTGGCCTGTTTTTTGTCAAAGGCCCGATATAAATGCAAGTTGTCATTGACATTCGGACCAACAAGGTTACCCTTCAGATTGCTAATGTTAAGCTGAAGATGGTTCTATCTAGGACTTGATGTTAGAAGCAGTTGGAGTAAGAAGTGGAAGCAGTGAAGTGAGGCTGGTGACCAAGACCTGGCTTGGCTGGTGGTGAGAAAGGCCCTCCCCATCAGATCCTTCCTACACACTCTGATCATCATCCCATCTGCACATTGCCCTCGAAGTGACTGTGGTGGGGAAGGGACCCTTGTCCACCTCCTTGTGGAATGTCCCTTTGCAAAGGTCTGGAGAGAGGTGGTTTCTGTCGAGGTCCATCCTGAGCAGTTCCATGACACAGGATTCCGAGACAAATATCAGATGTTGCTGCAGGATCAACTACTCAGTGAAAGATGCTCTTTGGTCTGCCCAAAACCTCCAGTACAAGGAGCTGTCCCCAACTGAATGTTGCAGACTGGTACTTTGCAAAGTCCAGGACTACATGCTGAGGGACACACTAAAACCTGGGACAGCAGCTGCAGAGGCACAATGGGGGAGGTCGCCATCTAAGACTTTTCAACCACAGTGAACCAAGGGGAGCAGAACCCTATTGGGCCAAATGACTCACTGAATGCACACAGTAATTATTAAATGTACCTCAGTTGTACTGAAGCCCCTCGGAGTGCAACCTTTAAAATAACTTTGCAACATTTGTAAGACCATTGTAAAATGTCTGAAACATCTCAGAATATTACTTGATGTGTGTAAAGAGCCTGAATATTATTGCTTTTTGTGTGATGGTCATTTTGGAATGTTTGTAATGTTCTCAGATTTATAAATGAAGTATATTTCTAAAATAAGTAAGCTGGTGAACGACATGTAGCCAAAACCTAAAACAACAGCTGAAGACCACCCCCCACCCACCCCCCCGCCCCCAACGCCCTCCCCCCCCACGCCCTCCCCAGGGGGAAAAAAATCCTCCACCAAAATAGACAACACAAGTTGTTTGCCTGATATGGAGATAAATGGACCTCCTGTAATTTTCCAGGATTAAAATGAGCAGTTCACATTTTCCATACATTTATGCACAGACCTTGCTGCCCTGAAGATGAGGATAGTTGTTTCCAGAAATAGTTCTTTTCTTACCATGACTCACCTTTCTGTTGATTTCTCACGCCCCTATTAGAACTTGCCACTACTACAACAGAAAGACAATCAGAAAATATACTGGATATATTGCTGCTTTCATCGTTGAGAGCATAAATTATGTACATCCTTCATTCCGAAGAAAAATGTGTTAGAACCTGAATTTAATACCTATTTTTAAAATTCTGTTTTCAGAAGTACTAGGGTTCAAACAAATTCCAAGGATAGTCTCCCTTTTCAAAGCCAGGACCCTCTAGCAGAATACAAGGTACTGGTATTTATTTTCACAGCTTTCTGGTGAAATCATTGATACGGATCTAATCGCGAACAAGACCTGACATAAGATGAGATCAGAACGCCAATTAGTTTCAGTGACAGCACTAAATTATACAAAGATAAACTCTCTCATGGTATTTTGGAATCTATCACAAGAAACTTGCTCTGTTCACACCAAGGTTACGAGAGTCTACCCAACATGGTATGTTGAATTTCCCGGACTGGATTTTAGCAACATTTCTGTGAATATGTACATCCAGTACAAACCTTTTTCCCCTTGTACATTCCTGATTAATCATACCACATTGGATTTTGTGGCTTCTATTATCATGGGGGATTTTAATCTACACATCAATTGGTCAAACTAGGTCAGTCAAGGCAGCCCTGAGGAGGAGTTCATAGAATGTATCCGCGATAGCTTCCTTGAACAGTATGTAATGGAACCAACAAGGGAGCAAGCTATCCTAGATCTGGTCATGTGTAATGAGACGGGAATAATTAATGATCTTTCAATTAGGGATCCTCTTGGAAGAAGCAATCACAGTATGGTTAAATTTAAAATACAGATGGAGCGCGGGAAGGTAAAATCGAATACCAATATCTTGCGCTTAAACATAGACTACAAAGGGATGAGGGAGGAGTTGGCTAAGGTAGACTGGGAGCAAAAACTTTATGGTGGGACAATTGAGGAACAGTGGAGGACTTTCAAAGTGATCTTTCACAGTGCTCAGCAAAAGTATATACCAGTGATAAGAAAGGACTGTAGAAAAAGAGATAATCAGCCATGGATATCTAAGGAAATAAAGGAGGGTATCAAATTGAAAGAAAATGCATAAAAGTGGCAAAGATTAGTGGGAACCTAGAGAATTGGGAAATCTTTAAAGGTTTGCAGAAAGCCACAAAAAAAGCTATAAAGAAAAGCAAGATGGATTATGAGAGTAAACTAGCTCAGAATTTAAAAACAGATAGCAAACGTTTCTACAAATATATAAAACGAATAAGAGTGGCTAAAGTAAACATTGGTCCTTTAGAGGATGAGAAGGGGGATGCAATAACTGGAAATGAGAAAATGGCTGAGGCATTGAACAGGTATTGTGTGTCGGTCTTCACAATGAAAGACAAATAACATGCCAAAAATTGATGACAGGAAGGCTATGGCAGGTGAGGACCTAGAAACTATTATCACGAAAGAGGTAGTGTTGGGCAAGTTAATGGGGCTGAAGGTAGACAAGTCTCCTGGTCCTGATGGAATGCATCCCAGGGTACTAAAAGAGATGGCGGGAGAAATAGCAAATGCACTAGTGGTAATTTACCAAAATTCGCTGGGGTAGTTCCTGCAGATTGGAAAACAGCAAATGTGACGCTACTGTTTAAAAAAAAAGGAGGTAGACAAAAGGCAGGTAACTATAGGCCGGTTAGCTTAATTTCTGTAGTAGGGAAAATGCTTGAATCTATCATCAAGGAAGAAATAGCAAGACATCTGGATATAAATTGTCCCATTGGTAAGACGCAGCATGGGTTCATGAAGGGAAGGTCATGTTTGACTAATTTGGTGGAATTCTTCGAGAACATTACATGTGCAGTGGACATACCTGTGGATGTGGTGTATCTGGATTTCCAGAAGGCATTTGACAAGGTGCCGCATCAAAGACTGCTACATAAGATAAAGGTGCACAGTGTTATGGGTAATGTATTAGCATGGATAGAGGATTGGTTAACTAACAGAAAGCAAAGAGTGGGGGTAAATGGGTGTTTTTCTGGTTGGCGATCAGTGACTTGTGGTGTGCCTCAGGGATCAGTGTTGGGACCGCAATAGTTTGCGATTTTCATAGATGATTTGGAGTTGGGGACCAAGTGTAGTGTGTCAAAATTCGCAGATGACACTAAGATGGGTGGCAGAGCAAAGTGTGCAGAGGATGCTGAAAGTCTGCAAAGGGATATAGATAGTCTAAGTGAGTGGGCGAGAGTCAGGCAGATGGAGCAGTGTTGGTAAATGTGAGGTCATCCATTTTGGTAGGAATAACAGCAAAATGGACTATTATTTAAATAGTAAAAAATAGCAGCATTCTGCTGTGCAGAGGGACCTGGATGTCCTTTTGCAGGAATCTCAAGGAGTTGGTTTGCAGGTGCAGCAGGTAATTAAGGCAGCAAATGGAATTGTGTCCTTTATTGCTAGAGGAATGGAGTTTAAAAACAGCGAGGTTATGTTGCAGCTGTATAAGGTGCTGGTGAGGCCACACCTGGAGTACAGTGTACAGTTTTGGTCTCCTTACTTGAGAAAGGATATACTGGCACTGGAGGGGGTGCAGATGAGATTCACTTGGTTGATTCCGGAGTTGAGAGGGTTGGTTTATAAGACCATAAGACCATAAGACATAGGAGCGGAAGTAAGGCCATTCGGCCCATCGAGTCCACTCCACCATTCAATCATGGTTGATTTCAACTCCATTTACCCGCTCTCTCCCCATAGCCCTTAATTCCTCGAGAAATCAAGAATTTATCAATTTCTGTCTTGAAGACGCTCAACGTCTCGGCCTCCACAGCCCTCTGTGGCAATGAATTCCACAGACCTACCACTCTCTGGCTGAAGAAATTTCTCCTCATCTCTGTTCTAAAGTGACTCCCTTTTATTCTAAGGCTGTGCCCCCGCGTCCTAGTCTCCCCTGCTAATGGAAACAACTTCCCTACGTCCATCCTATCTAAGCCGTTCATTATCTTGTAAGTTTCTATTAGATCTCCCCTCAACCTCCTAAACTCCAATGAATATAATCCCACGATCCTCAGACGTTCATCGTATGTCAGGCCTACCATTCCTGGGATCATCCGTGTGAATCTCCGCTGGACCCGCTCCAGTGCCAGTATGTCCTTCCTGAGGTGTGGGGCCCAAAATTGCTCACAGTACTCCAAATGGGGCCTAACCAGTGCTTTATAAAGCCTCAGAAGTACATCCCTGCTTTTGTATTCCAAGCCTCTTGAGATAAATGACAACATTACATTTGCTTTCTTAATTACAGACTCAACCTGCAAGTTTACCTTTAGAGAATCCTGGACTAGGACTCCCAAGTCCCTTTGCATTTTAGCATTATGAATTTTGTCACCGTTTAGAAAATAGTCCATGCCTCTATTCTTTTTTCCAAAGTGCAAGACCTCGCACTTGCCCACGTTGAATTTCATCAGCCACTTCTTGGACAACTCTCCTAAACTGTCTAAATCTTTCTGCAGCCTCCCCACCTCCTCAATACTACCTGCCCCTCCACCTATCTTTGTATCATCGGCAAACTTGGCCAGAATGCCCCCAGTCCCGTCATCTAGATCGTTAATATATAAAGAGAACAGCTGTGGCCCCAACACTGAACCTTGCGGGACACCACTTGTCACCGGTTGCCATTCTGAGAAAGAACCTTTTATCCCAACTCTCTGCCTTCTGTCTGACAGCCAATCGTCAATCCATGTTAGTACCTTGCCTCGAATACCATGGGCCCTTATTTTACTCAGCAGTCTCCCGTGAGGCACCTTGTCAAAGGCCTTTTGGAAGTCAAGATAGATAACATCCATTGGCTCTCCTTGGTCTAACCTATTTGTTATCTCTTCAAAGAACTCTAACAGGTTTGTCAGGCACGACCTCCCCTTACTAAATCCATGCTGACTTGTCCTAATCCGACCCTGCACTTCCAAGAATTTAGAAATCTCATCCTTAACGATGGATTCTAGAATTTTGCCAACAACTGAGGTTAGGCTAATTGGCCTATAATTTTCCATCTTTTTTCTTGTTCCCTTCTTGAACAGTGGGGTTACAACAGCGATTTTCCAATCCTCTGGGACTTTCCCTGACTCCAGTGACTTTTGAAAGATCATAACTAACGCCTCCACTATTTCTTCAGCTATCTCCTTTAGAACTCTAGGATGTAGCCCATCTGGGCCTGGAGATTTATCAATTTTCAGACCTTTTAGTTTCTCTAGCACTTTCTCCTTTGTGATGGCAACCATATTCAACTCTGCCCCCTGACTTTCCTGAATTGTTGGGATATTACTCATGTCTTCTACTGTGAAGACTGACGCAAAGTACTTATTAAGTTCCTCAGCTATTTCCTTGTCTCCCATCACTAGATTACCAGCATCATTTTGGAGCGGCCCAATGTCTACTTTTGCCTCCCGTTTGTTTTTAATGTATTTAAAGAAACTTTTACTATCATTCCTAATGTTACTGGCTAGCCTACCTTCATATTTGATCCTCTCCTTCCTTATTTCTCTCTTTGTTATCCTCTGTTTGTTTTTATAGCCTTCCCAATCTTCTGACTTCCCACTACTCTTTGCTACATTATAGGCTCTCTCTTTTGCCTTGATGCATTCCCTGACTCCCTTTGTCAGCCATGGCTGCCTAATCCCCCCTCTGATAACCTTTCTTATGAGGAGAGACTGAGTAAGCTGGGGCTATACTCATTGGAATTCAGAAGAATGAGGGGAGATCTTATAGAAACATATCAGATTATGAAGGGACTAGATAAGATAGAAGCAGGGACGTTGTTTAGACTGGTGTGTGAAACTAGAACTAGGGGGCATAGCCTCAAAATAAGCGGAAGCAGATTTAGGAATGAGTTGAGGAGGAACTTCTTCACACAAAGGGCTGTGAATCTGTGGAATTCCCTGCCCAGTGAAGCAGTTGAGACTACCTCATTGAATGTTTTAAGGCAAGGATAGATACATTTTTGAGCAGTAAAGGAATTAAGGGTTATGGTGAGCGGGCGGGTAAGTGGAGCTGAGTCCACGAAAAGATCAGCCATGATCTTATTGAATGGCGGAGCAGGCTCGAGGGGCCAGATGGCCTACTCCTGCTCGAAGTTCTTATGTTCTTACTTACGTTCTTATCTCTGTCAATTCTAGCTCTGAAATTTAGGCCTGAATTTTCACTTGCAGTCCAGAGCTTGGAGTCTGGACCTTTTCTGGCCCTGTAAATCTGATCCAGGAGAAAGTGCCCTAGAAGTTAAAGTCTTCGTTCTGGGGTGGCAAGGTTCTCTGGGAGTTGGGTCAGGTGATCCCAGGACAAGTGCCAGGTTCACTTCTGGCCTTGGGTCACTGTCTCTGTGGAATCAGAGGTTTACAGCATGGGAACAGGCCCTTCGGCCCAACTTCTCCATGCCACCCATTTTTAAAAAAAAACTCTAAACTAATCCCAATTGCCTGCATTTGGCCCATATCCCTCTATACCCATTGCACTCATGTAACTATCTAAATGCTTTTTAAAAGACAAAATTGTACCCACCTCTACTACCTCAACTTGTTCCAGACACTCACCACCCTCTGAAAAAATTGCCCCTCTGGACACACTTGTATCTCTCCCCTTAAACCTATGCCCTCTAGTTTTAGACTCCCTACCTTTGGGAAAATATATTGACTATCCAGCTGATCTGTGCCCCTCATTATTTTATAGACCTCTATAAGATCACCCCTCAGCCTCCTACCCTCCAGAGAAAAAAGTCCCAGTCTATCCAGCCTCTCCTCATAACTCAATCCATCAAGTCCCAGTAGCATCCTAGTAAATTTTTTCTGCACTCTTTCCAGATTAATAATATCCTTTCTATAATAGGGTGACCAGAATTGCACACAGTATTCCAAGTGTGGCCTTACCAATGTCTTGTACAACTTCAACAAATCACCACTCTGTCCACCTGTGACTCCACTTTCAAGGAGCTATGAATATGTACCCCTAGATCTCTTTGTTCTGTAACTATCCCCAACGCTCTAACATTAACTGAGTAAGTCCTGCCCTGGTTCAATCTACCAAAATGCATCACCTCACATTTGTCTAAATTAAACTCCATCTGCCATTTGTCAGCCCACTGGCCCAATTGATCAAGATCCCATTCCAATTGGAGATAACTTTCTTCACTGTCCACTATGCCACCAATCTTAGTGTTATCTGCAAACTTACTAACCATGCCTCCTATATTCTCACCCAAATCATTAATTTAAATGACAAATAACAGTGGACCCAGCACTGATCCCCGAGGCACACCGCTGGTCACAGGCCTCCAGTTTGAAAAACATCCATTTAGATACCTCACCCTGGATCCTGTGAGATTTAACCTTATGCAACAACCTACCATGCGGTACCTTGTCAAAGGCCTTGCTAAAGTCCATGTAGACAACATCAACATCATGTGGAGTTTGCACATTCTCCCCATGTCTGCGTGGGTTTCCTCCGGGTGCTCCAATTTCCTCCCAAACTCCAAAGGCATGTAGGTTGGGTAGATTGGTCATGCTAAAATTGCCCTTTAATATCCAAAGATGTGTAGGTTAGATGGATTAGCCATGGGAAATGTGTGGGGTTATGGGGATAGGGTTGGGAAGAGGGCCTAGAAAATGTGCTCTGTCAGAGACTTGGTGCAGACTCAATGGGTTGAATGGCCTCTTCTGCACTGTAGGGATTCTATGATTCTAAGTGCAGAGACGGTGGGATTTCAGAAGCGGGCCGGGTGAGAGACCAGCCTTGATGCACTGCCACTTCGTTGAAGTTTTAGGAAACAAAAAAAGAAGAAAAAAAAAGTGCTCCAGCCCCCTCAAACCCCCACACATTACCAATCGCCCATGACACTTCACA
This sequence comes from Mustelus asterias, assembly GCF_964213995.1. Taxonomy (NCBI): domain Eukaryota; kingdom Metazoa; phylum Chordata; class Chondrichthyes; order Carcharhiniformes; family Triakidae; genus Mustelus; species Mustelus asterias. Next base: position 71,519,805 of record NC_135813.1, on the reverse strand, counting down.
CCCTCTGCCCATCACCATAACTGGTCATACTCTCCCTGCCAATCTAGGCTGAGCTGCCAATCCCCTTTGGCAGCACGGTAGCACAGTGGTTAGCACTGCTGCTTCACAGCTCCAGGGTCCCGGGTTCGATTCCCGGCTCGGGTCACTGTCTGTGTGGAGTTTGCACATTCTCCTCGTGTCTGCGTGGGTTTCCTCCGGGTGCTCCGGTTTCCTCCCACAGTCCAAAGATGTGCGAGTTAGGTTAATTGGCCAGGTTAAAAAAATTGCCCCTTAGAGTCCTGGGATGCGTAGGTTAGAGGGATTAGTGGGTAAAATATGTGGGGGTAGGGCCTGGGTGGGATTGTGGTCGGTGCAGACTCGATGGGCCGAATGGCCTCCTTCTGCACTGTAGGGTTTCTATGATTTCTATGATTCTATGATAGCCCCCTGCCAGCTTAGTGCCAACTCCAACCTTTGCCACCTACCAAACAGCATTTGGCTTTGCATCTGCCATGTCAACTCACACAGTATCCACTGTAGGCAGACCTCAGGACCTATGCTGAGATTAAATAATATCAAGTTCTAACTGTCTATTGCAGACATTAGTTTTTAAAAAAACATGCATAAAAGCTTACATTTGTTCAACTCTTATTAGCACAAACATTTCATTTAAGTCCATAATCCCTTATAAAAACATTAGAATTCACAGTTCTACTTCAACGAGTATAAAAGCAATTGGAGTTGTCGATCAATCTGAAATAGCAGGCATCCTACTGTGATAATGAAAGATTGTTAAATCAATTATGCAGTAATGATTATGATCAGGCTTATAACAAAAAAACAGAATGAAATACAAGCAATAATTCATTTAAAGCAATCCAGACATTTTTTCAAAGGTTTAAATGATAGGGCTATTAGATGCCTTGACAGCTTGCCAGACACTTGCTATTGACAGTTCCTTTTGGCAATACCAATGAGTTTATGTACTTTTTAAACACACAGTTTTTAGAAGGTTATTTATTAATTAGTGTCACAAGTGGCCGCACGGTAGCACAGTGGTTAGCACTGCTGCTTCACAGCTCCAGGGACCTGGGTTCGATTCCCGGCTTGGGTCACTGTCTGTGTGGAGTTTGCACATTCCCCTCGTGTCTGCGTGGGTTTCCTCCAGGTGCTCCGGTTTCCTCCCACAGTCCAAAGATGTGCGGGTTAGGTTGATTGGCTATGCTAAAAATTGCCCTTAGCGTCCTGAGATGCGTAGGTTAGAGGGATTAGTGGGTAAATATGTAGGCATATGGGGGTAGGGCCTGGGTGGGATTGTGGTCGGTGCAGACTCGATGGGCCGAATGGCCTCTTTCTGTACTGTAGGGTTTCTATGATTTCTATGAAGTAGGCTTACATTAACACTGCAGTGAAGTTACTCTAAAAATCACCACATTCTGGTATACTACTGCATAATTGCTAACCACTGTGCTACCATGTTTTTACATTTAATTTTAACAATCCTAAAGGGAACTTTACCTCTCTCAAAAAGGCACCTTAGCTCCTTCAAAGGAATCCCAGGGAACCCCTCCATCCCTGAGCAAAGGTTCAAGTATCCAGGGCACTTTCTCCTGGGTCAGGTTTACAGAGCAGGGAAATGTCTTGATTCTGTGCTCCCAAACCAGGAGTGAAAACCAGACATCTATTTGGAAGATGAGCATGAATCAGATGTTACTTTTCAAATAAACACTGGTCGATCTCTCTAAATCTCCTGCCCTATACCTTAAATCTAAGCCCCCTGGTTATTGACTCCTCTACGAAGGGGAAAAGTTTCTTCCTATCTATCCTATGTCCCTCATAATTTTGTACACCTCAGTCAGGTCCCTTTAGCCTTCTCTGCTCGGAGGAAAACATCCCCAGCCTAATCAGCCTCTCTTCATAGCTGAAGCACTCCAGCCCAGGTAATGTTACTCACAATAAAAGGCAATGGTGGAAGAATCAATCCAGTCAGGTCTTTTAGGTTTAAGCAAGTTTATTGTAAGATACTTCCTCAGTACTAATAGCCTACAAGAAACACTGTCCCTAAAGTGTGCCAGCTGTCTCTATTCATAGTACAATCAATGTCACATGTTTAACTAGCAATTCTCTTAACAAGGTAATTGCCACACACTGTGATTGTAGTATCTACAGTAAGAAGTCTCACAACACCAGGTTAAAGTCCAACAGGTTTATTTGGTAGCAAATACCATAAGCTTTCGGAGCAATGCTCCTTCGTCAGATGGAGTGGTCTCTGTTCTCAAACAGGGCACAGACACAGAAATCAAATTACAGAATACTGATTAGAATGCAAATCTCTACAGCTTAGAATGCAATCAGTATTCTGTAATTTGATTTCTGTGTCTGTGCCCTGTTTGAGAACAGAGACCACTCCATCTGACGAAGGAGCATTGCTCCGAAAGCTTATGGTATTTGCTACCAAATAAACCTGTTGGACTTTAACCTGGTGTTGTGAGACTTCTTACTGTGCTTACCCCAGTCCAACGCCGGCATCTCCACATCATGACTACCGTTGTAGTATCTAGACAGGCAACATCCTACTCAATCTGTTCTACACTCTCTCTAATGCAATCACATCTTCCTGTGGTGACCAAACTGCACACACTACTCTAGTTGTGACCCAACCAGCATTTTATACAGTTCCATAATTTCCCTGCTCTTATATTCTATGTCTCGGCTAAGAATGCCAAGTATCCCATATTTGGCATATTTCAGGGACATATGGACATGCATCCCAAGGTCTCGCTAATCCTCTGTACTTCCTCGTGTCCCACCATTCATTGTGCATTCCCTCACCTTTTTTGTCCTCCCAAAATGGACTACCTCACACTTTTCAGGGTTAAATTCCGTTTGCCACTGTTCTGCCCATTTGATCAGCTCATCTTTATCATCCTGTAATCTAAGGCTCCCCTCCTCGCTATTTACCACACCACCAATCTTTCTGTCATCTGTAAATTAGTGATCATACTCCCCACATTCATATCTAGATCGTTAATGTACACTACAAACAGCAAGGGACCCAACACCAATCCCTGAGGTACACCAAAGGCTTCCGGTCACAAAAACAACCTTCGACCATTGCCCTCTGCCTCTTATCACTGAGCCAATTTAGGATCCAATTTGCAAAAATGCCTTGGATCTCTTAGGTTTTTACCTTCTAGATCCATCTCCCGTGTGGGCCGTTGATAACCTTTGCAGTAGTTGTATATCTTATCATTTAGATGCAACTCTCACAAAGCCACATGTGTGCAGCCTATGGCACCATGCACCATGGGAAAGACCACTACTTTGGCCAAGTCACGCACACATTCTGTCTGCTTCGCTCTGTTCAGAGAAAACACAGTGAACTCCCCATCTCTGGCAAGTATCACCCACTACAATTCCCACAGTGGGCAAGACGGGAGAATTTCAGCTATTAGACAGGTCACCTGTCTCATCCTGGATTAATCCTGACGTGAAGAATTTCAGGGCATGGTAATCATCACATTTGCTGACAATGCCACCCTTGCCCTGCTGTGAGCTTGCTTGCAAGAGATGGGAGAGTTCTGTGAACACATTCTTTATAAAATGCAAATGACTCATGCATTGCTCCTGGTTTAGGTTGAGGTAAAAAAAAAGACCCCAGGCCTTCTGCTGAGATCCCTTCACCACCCTCCCCCTCCCCCAGTTCCCTCCCACCACCCCATGATTAGCTTCGTAGAGGAAAAAAACAATAAAACGGGGAACTAAGTATATTGGCCTGAACAATTCATAGAATCCCAACAGTGCAGGAGGAGGCCATTCAGCCTATCGAGTCTGCACCGATAACAATCCCACTCAGGCTCTATCCCCGTAACCCCATATGTTTACCCTGCTAATCCCCCTAACACTAAGGGACAATTTAGCATGGCCAATCAACCTAATCTGCACATCTTTGGACTGTGGGAGAAAACCAGAGCACCCGGAGGAAACCCACGCAGACACGGAGAGAATGTGCAAACTCCACACAGACAGTCATCCGAGGCCAGAATTGAACCCAGGTCCCTGGCGGTATGAGGCAGCAGTGCTAACCACTGTGCCACCATGCCGCCCTTAAGATATTTCCCAGTAAAACAGGGAAATAAGAAGACTGGTCCAAATTTACTTTTTCTTTCAGGGTTGCCTCCTTCTTTGCTGTTTGTTCTCCAGTTCCCTCATGCTCTCAATCCACACACTGCTGGTGCAAGATCCCAACACCCTCATCAAGGTGGCATGTGGCACAGGTACCAAAATGACCACAGCGTCAAAATTATGGGTGCTATAGAGGCCACTTTTGCAGCCTATGTTTCTCTGACACAATCCGTTGGCAAGATAGATCACGTGCCATTGTCATTTTATTCCTGAGACAGTTAAAAACCTCTTTGAATCCTGCTACTATATCAACTCCTGATTATAAAGTTTATTTATTAGTCACATGTAAGGCTTACATTAACACTGTAATGAAATTACTGTGAAATTCCCCTAGTCATCACACTCCAGCGCCTGTTCGGGTAAATGCACCTAACAGGCACGTCTTTCAGACTGTGGGAGGAAACCGGAGCACCCGGAGGAAACCCACGCAGACACGAGGAGAATGTGCAGACGCCACACAGACAGTGGCCCAAGCCGGGAATTGAACCTGGGTCCCTGGCGCTGTGAGGCAGCAGCGCTAACCACTGTGCCACCTGTATCTTTGAAATAAATGCGTGTCAAAAAACAAAACAATATTACGATCCCTTTTCCTACGAACTAAGTAGAAAGATTTATTCTGAAAAACAAGTGAATTACTCCAATTTAATTTGTCCTTTGGACATCTTTTAGTGTGATTTCTTCTTAATACTGTGACTTCATTTTATAAAACGAAACAGAATGTTACCTCAAGCTCCCTTCATAACCAACACTTAATATGCAATATTTAGCAAAATAAGAAGCCCCACTGTGCCCAAATGCATTATTGACAGAGTTTTACATACAAAGTTATATTAATTTTTTGATATCCAAGGAGCAACTCGACCTGAGCCATTCTACTAAAAGACTATTTGCTGCGTCTGTTGCTATAGTAAGTGCTAGAAACTATTCATGTAATGCATTACGGGAAAGATCAGAAGACTTGATTAGTGCAAATATTGTATTTTGCTCTTGATCCCATTTTCAAATGTCACCATTTTACTGCAGCGCAACTGATTCCTATCAGGGAAGTCAGTACATTTGGAGGCTTTTTCATGCAAATGCATCTCATTAATACATTCTGGAAAAAAACATTGTGTTGGTACAAGGAGGAAATCAATGATTCATTTAATAATTGAAAAGGTAGCCAGCCATGAACACTGACGCCTGTACAAGTTTTGCATCAGTTTTTTTTCCCAAAATTTAGAATTGCGATGTACAGCAAACACGACCATCACTTTAATTTGCACATTTATCTATACTCGATTGGTTCAAACCTCTGTAATTTTTACAAATTATAGTAGGTTTAATCACTTTGTTCTTCATACTTCACCTTTGAAAAACATGGCTATTAGAGTGAAAGGAGGAGAAACTAAATCACGTAGAAGTGACATTGATTCCCTGGGGACAGGCAGCAATATCATTGAAGAATCCTGCAAATGAATTTCTCCTGCAAAGATTTCTGCCTTTACTTCAGTGAAGTAAGCAAGAGGGCAAAAAAAAGTGAGTCACACATTTTTACTAATGTTGGCCAATGCAAAAATGATGTCCTCTGTGTCCGTGGGCCTCGGTGGGATGAGGTCTAAAGGCTGGAGACTGGCAGAAAGGCCTCTGCAACAAATCATAGCATTATTACCCTGTAAGAAGTGAGAGGAAATCTCTTTGTGATTAAGTCAGCAGCGGTCAAAATCACTCATTCATTCACTGTAAAAATCTCAAAATAGATGAGAAGCATGCTTTGTTCTTTGTTATAAGAAAGTGCAGACCAAGTAAAAGCCAAGCCTGTTCCTGTCACATACCAAGTACAATTTATCCTATCTAACGCACCTTTATAGTCCCTGACGCCCAAAGGTTAATCAAACAAATGTCCACTGTGCAACTTTCTATGCACATTCCTGAGAGAGCTAGCCCCTCCCCCCCACCCAACGCCCGCATGCTCAGGGATCATACAGAAACTTGGCTTCTAAAGGTAAAACTTTTAAATGCTGATCGTGCATCCTATTTGCAGCATCTGAGGAGTCAATGTGATAAGTCGTGCCTATTTACACTATTCATGTCGCTATTACACATTTTAAACATATCCAACAGGAAAGAGATCAAAGGCACTGAAATTTGGTATTTTTATAAATAGTTCCCAGTACCTTCATTAGAAATCATATCGTACAAATTCAAAGGTCAATAGATTAATTGTGATCAAATAAAGTGCTGTCAGAGCATTAGTTTCAGCTGTCATAATTTATCAATTATCTCCAAATGTCTACATCATAGTCTTAGCCGCTATTGCATATATGGAAGGTAGAATAAATCTTTGGAGTTTTAGAAAGGCACCCAAATGTGTACAGCAGTGGCAGTGCGGACTGGTGAAGCAACATGCTGTGCCAGTCGATGGTGTTAAAAGGTAGATTTATGTCTTTCATTCTTCATATGCTAAGTTTATAACCTCAAACCAGCAGCACTAGAGTAGCTGCTGAATAGAGAAAAGCACTTTTTAAAAAATCAAGTCACTTTCTACCCTTCCTAATGAATACTTTCAGAGTAGTTACAAGGTTGTCTGCCTGTATAATACAGGCAATAAAAGGAAATCTTAAAAAGGAAGCTTAAAACATTGGTTTAAAAAGATTCCAATTATAAATTTCTTTAGAGCACAAACAATACTTGAGTAATTAAGTGCAAAGAATAAAAGTTAAGGAATCTCTATTGAAGTCACACAGTGTGATCTTGTTTTTCAAATGTCTCAGTGGGTTTATACAAAATCAAAACAAACGTTTATATATAGTTTGGAATAGAAGAATCCCTACATTGCAGAAGGAGGTCATTCCGCCCAGCGAGTCTGCACCAATCACGATCCCACCCAGGCCCTATCCCCACGCATCTACCCTAGCCAGTCCTCCTGACACGAAGGAACAATTTAGCATGGCCAATCTGCCTAACCCGCACATCTGTGGAGTGTGGGAGGAAACAAGAGCACCCGGAGGAAGCCCACGCAGACATGGGGAAAATGTGCAAATTCCACACAGACAGTGACCCAAGCCGAGAATTGAACCCAGGTCCCTGGCACTGGGAGGCAGCAGTGCTAACCACTGTGCCACCATGCCGTTTAGGTTCCATTCCATTCATAAACATCCTTTCTACACAACCACCTGAATTCAGTCAGATGTGGCATCAAAAAACAAATTGAATTAGTTCATATTATATAACACTTTATAGTTTTCCAGCTGGAATGTTTTGCTTTTTACATTTATTCGAACTTTTGTTTCAATATTTCTCTCACTCAATGGCCTTTCATGATGAGCTTCATATTACATAGAAACATTGAAACATAGAAAACTACAGCACAAAACAGGCCCTTCGGCCCCACAAGTTGTGCCAAACATATCCCTACCTTTTAGGCCTACCTATAACCCTCCATCCTATTAAGTCCCATGTACTCATCCAGGAGTCTCTTAAAAGACCCTATTGAGTTTGCCTCCACCACCACTGACGGCAGCCGATTCCACTCGCCCACCACCCTCTGTGTGAAAAACTTCCCCCAACATTTCCCCTGTACCTACACCCCAGCACCTTAAACCTGTGTCCTCTCGTAGCAGCCATTTCCACCCTGGGAAAAAGCCTCTGAGATCCACCCGATCTACGCCTCTCAACATCTTATATACCTCTATTAGGTCTCCTCTCATCCTACGTCTCTCCAAGGAGAAAAGAATCATAGAAACCCTACAGTGTAGAAAGAGTCTACACCGACCACAATCCCACCCAGGCCCTACCCCCATATCCACCCGCTAATCCCTCTAACCTACCCATCTCAAGACAATAAAGGGCAATTTTAGCACGGCCAATCAACCTAACCCACACATCTTTGGACTGTGGGAGGAAACCAGGGCACCCGGAGGAAACCCACGCAGACACGAGGAGAATGTGCAAACTCCACGCAGACAGTGACCCAAGCCGGGAATTGAACCCAGGTCCCTGGAGCTGTCAGGCAGCAGTGCTAACCACTGTGCTACCGTGCCGATCGAGCTCCCTCAGCCTATCCTCATAAGGCATGCCACTCAATCCAGGCAACATCCTTGTAAATCTCCTCTGCACCCTTTCAATCTTTTCCACATCCTTCCTGTAATGAGGCGACCAGAACTGAGCACAGTACTCCAAGTGGGGTCTGACGAGGGTCTTATATAGCTGCATCATTATCCCCGGACTCCTAACCTCAATCCCTCGATTGATAATGGACAGCACACCATACGCCTTCTTAACCACCTCCTCCACCTGCGGTGCCGATTTTAGAGTCCTATGGACCCGGACCCCAGGGTCCTTCTGATCCTCTACAGTACTAAGAGTCTTTCCCTTAATATTGTACTCCTTCATCCCATTTGACCTGCCAAAATGGACCACTACGCATTACCTGGGTTGAAGTCCATCTGCCACTTCTCCGCCCAGTCTTGCATCCTATCTATGTCCCTCTGTAACTTCTGACATCCCTCCAGACTATCCACAACCCCACCAACCTTCGTGTCGTCGGCAAACTTACCAACCCATCCCTCCACTTCCTCGTCCAGGTAATTTATGAAAATGACAAACAGCAAGGGTCCCAGAACAGATCCCTGGGGCACACCACTATTGACTGACCTCCATTTAGAAAAAGACCCATCCATACCCACTCTCTGCCTCCTTTGGGCAATCATGATGTGGAGATGCCGGCGTTGGACTGGGGTAAACACAGTAAGAAGTTTAACAACACCAGGTTGGACTTTAACCTGGTGTTGTGAAACGTCTTACTGTCCTTTGGGCAAGCCAGTTCTGGATCCACAGGGCAGCAGCCCCTTGGATCCCATGCCCTCTCACTTTTTCTAGAAGCCTTGCATGGGGGACCTTATCGAACGCCTTGCTAAAATCCATATAAACCACACCTACCGCTTTCCCTTCATCAATGTGTTTAGTCACATTTACGAAGAACTCCACCAGGCTCGTAAGGCACGATCTGCCTTTGACAAAGCCATGCTGAGTATTCTTGAGCATACTAAACCTCTCTAAATGCTCATAAATCTTGTCCCTCAGGATCTTCTCCATCAGCTTACCAACCACTGAGGTTAGACTCACCGGTCGGTAATTTCCTAGGCTATCCCTATTCCCCTTCTTGAAAAGAGGAACCACATCCGCAATCCTCCAATCCTCTGGCACCTCTCCCGTCTCCATTGACGACGCAAAGATCATCGCCAGAGGCTCTGCAATCTCTTCCCTTGTCTCCCACAGTATCCTGGGGTACATCCCATCCGGACCCGGCGACTTATCTATCTTGCTGCCATTCAAAGATTCCAGCACAACCTCTTTGTTAAAGTCCACATACTCAATCTTTTCAGTCCACCGCAAGCCCACAGTACATCCACCCATGTCCTCCTTTGTGAAAACCGAGGCAAAGTACTCATTAAGCACCTCTGCCATTTCTACTGGTTCCGTACTGATTTTCCCGCCTTCACCTTTTATAGGCCTTATTCCTTCACGTCTCATCCTTTTACTCTTCACATATTTATAGAACGCCTTAGGGTTTTCCTTAATTCTACTTGCCAAGGCCTTCTCGTGACCCCTTCTGGCTCTCCTAATTTCCTTCTTTAGTCCCTTCCTACAAGCCGTATACTCATCTAGATCCCTATCTTCGCCAAGCTCTCTGAACCTTTCGTACGCTTTCCTCTTCTTCTCGACTCGGTCCCACACAGCTTTTGTGCACCGCGGTTCCTTTAACCTACCAACTCCTCCCTGTCTGCTCGGAGCATTGTCCTGTAGAACGCTAGACAGACGTTCCTTGAAAAACTTCTGAAGACTCAGAATCAATGGGCGGGATTCTCCGGCCGTTCACCCCAGTGGGATTCTTCCGTCCCACTGTAGTGGACGGAGATTCGGCTGAGTGCCAAATTCTCTGTCCTCTCTGGTAACGACGGCGGGCCGTGAACGGCCAGAAAATTCTGGCCAATAAGCCGATTTCCAGCCTTTACTAAAAAGCACTCTCTGTGGGCCAGTGGCAGATGAGGAGGATAGCGGGTTCCCATGTGGTAGCAAAGCAGATTATTCGCAGGAGGCATTCCCAATTCCCCAGGCTCCAGAAAGGTTATTCCGAATTTCCCCTGACAATTCCTTTGACTCCACCATCTGTGTAATTAGTTGCAGTGTGCACAGCGCACTCTTTCGCCAGTTCCCACCCAAAATAACTAGCAGGGTCCTCGGATCCCAGTTTTATAAAAGACCTACCTCCCGAAAAAGGCTGGCCTCCAGTCACCCTTTTGAAATGCTGCAGACCTCTATATAGATGCTGATTCTGTTATCTACCTGAAGACTGTTACTGTCCCTATAGTACAAGACGATGCAAGTGAAAAGTGATCCCATTGAGCTCTCCTTTAGAGAACAGTCTAAGAGTATGAAGGGTGAAGTGAAGGAACAGAACTCTAGGGTTAGGTCTTTAACAAGTAACTTTCCTTCTTCACTTCATTTGATTTGATTTATTATTGTCACATGTATTAACATACAGTGAAGAGTATTGTTTCTTGCGCGCTATACAGACAAAGCATACCATTAATAGAGAAGGAAAGGAGAGGGTGCAGAATATAGTGTTACAGTCATAGCTAGGGTGTAGAGAAAGATTAACTTAATATGAGGTACGTCCATTCAAAAGTCTGATGGCAGCAGGGAAGAAGCTGTTCTTAACTCGGTTGGTATGTGTCCTCAGACTTTTGTATCTTTTTCCTGATGGAAGAAGGTGGAAGAGAGTATGTCTGGGGTGTGTGAGGTCCTTGATTATGCTGGCTGCTTTTCCGAGGCAGCGGGAAATGAAGTGTCAATGGATGGGAGGCTGATTTGTGTGATGGACAGGGCTTTGTTCATGACCCTTTGCACTTTCGTGCATTGTTGAACAGAACAGGAGCCATACCAAGCTGTGATACAACCAGAAAGAATGCTTTCTATGGTGCATCTGTAAAGGTTGATGAGAGTTGTAGCGGCCTACTATATACTATCATGCCAATTCCAGCCAATCCTACACTTTATTTTAGACATTACTATTCATTTTAATCTTGAATAAATAATTTATTGATTTTTATATGACGTTTCATTCAGTACAATTGATAATCTAGGAAGGAGAAATACGGCAATCATTTATAGTGTGAGAATGAATAAAATGCCAGCCAGGTATGAATTCAATATTAAACGGATGTCCTATCTGCCCTCACAGGTGAATGTCAAACATTCCATATCAATTCGGCAAAGAAGAGTAGGGGAGCATCCACACCAATACTTATCCCTCAAATCACACCACAAAAATCAGATGATTAGTCAGTTAAGACACTACTGTTCGTGGAACCTTGCAAATTGACTGCCACGTTTCCTACATTACAACCATAGCTACACTTCAAAGTATTTAATGGGTTGTAAGACACTTTGGGATGACTTGGAGTTATATGTAAAGGCTCGATATAAATGTAAGTTTTTTATTCTTTTAATGGGACAAACAGAAGGAAGGGAAATCTTAGCAAACTCCCAAAATTGTAAGTAATCTTAATATTGCCAACAAATAGTAGAAAATAACTCTTGCAAGTGTAAGAAGGTGTTAAATCACTACAATATAAACTCATTTCTTGAACAGCATTCCATGTCAAATTCTAACCAGTATAGAGTTTTGCTCTCTGAGTTTTACCTCAAATGGTTCATTTGTGTTGGAAGATACAGTAATACTGGCCAGGAAAGTCCCGAGTCTGATAAATTATCCCAGCTATTGATTGTACCTTTGGAGCCAAACACAGAATGGTGGATGATTGATTATTAATTGCAAAACAACCTACTCAAAAAGTTTGGATGATTTCATGTGTGAGAAGGACATGGGGGCGATTTGTCTGTCAGCTGAAGCACCCCAAGAAATTCATTGACCAACATCTAATATTATTTAGATCAGAGGGTGTTGAGTGAATTTTAAATCTTGAAGTGAAAAATACAGTGGCTGAGTGTGTCTGTGAGCTTGCAGATTTGCTTTTCTCTACGCAACCTGGAAGAAATCAACCAGAACAGTGCAAAAACCACACACCCCGGACATTCTCTCTTCCACCTTCTCCCGTCGAGAAAAAGATACAAAAGTCTGAGGTCACATACCACCCGATTCAAGAACAGCTTCTTCCCTGCTGCCATCAGACTTTTAAATGGACCTACCTTGCACAAAGTTGATCTTTCTCTACACCCTAGCTATGACTGTAACACTACATTCTGCCCTCTCGCCTTTCCTTCTCTATGAACGGTATGCGTTGTCTGGATAGCACGCAAGAAACAATATTTTTCATTGCATACTACTACATCTGACAATAATAAATCAAATCAAATCAAAATCAAAAATTTAATTGCAATTCCATTCAGTATAAGTCACCTTTCCACAATCCTTAATGCTGGTTTAATAAATATCAAGCTGATTTTTCTCCTTATTCTATCGGTAACTGGGGTGGCACGGTGGCACAGTGGTTAGCACTGCTGCTGCACAGTGCCAGGGAGCCGGGTTCAATTCTCGGCTTGGGTCACTGTCTGTGCGGAGTCTACACGTTCTCCCTGTGTTCGCGTGGGTTTCCTCCGGGTTCTCCGGTTTCCTTCCACAGTCCGAAAGACGTGCTGGTTAGGTGCATTGGCCATGCTAAATTCTCCCTCAGTGTACCCAAACAGGCGCCAGAGTGTGGCGACTAGGGGGTTTTCACAGTAATTTCATTGAAGTGTTAATGTAAGCCTACTTGTGACTAATAACAAAAATAAACGACATTCTGCACCCTCTCCTTTCTTTCTCCCCTGTGTACTCTATGAATGGTATGTTTTGTCTGTATGGCGCCCAAGAAACAATATTTTTCAATGTATACCAATACATGTGACAACAATAAATCAATTCAATAAGCATTGCGCTGGAAAATGTCCTGTCCTCAAAAGTGGCTAAACCCCCAGATTAAAGAAACAAGCATGGCAGTTGTACTTATTTATGACAAATCATTGAACTCTTTTTTTCTTGATTCATTCGTAGGAAACAGGCATCAATGGCTGGGCCAGCATTTATTGCCCATCCCTAATTGTCCTTGAACTAAGTGGCTTGCTCGGCCATTTCAGAGAGCAGCTAAGAGCCAAATACATTGCTGTGGCTCTGGAGCCACATTTAGGCCAGACCAGGTAAGTGATGCGCGACAATCAAGCACGTGGAACCAAGGCTTCGATATTGAAGGCTTTTATTGTGTAACAATGGAACTACTAACACGAATACACCAGTTCAGACTGAAGGGGTCCTGCCGGAGCAGAGGGTCTTATACCTCGCCACCGGAGGCGGGGCCCCACTGGGATGTGCCATGATAACACTTATAACAGGTAAACACCCTAACCCAACAACATTGTACAAACCCCACAGTAACAACACCCTAGCCCAACAGTAACATAATAACAACCCCCAGTGGTAACCAACGATGGTTCACCACATTCACCCCTCCTTTAAAAACAAAAGGCGGCGGGGTGCAAGAAAAAAACAGGTCATATATACAGAATTCACAAGTCCAGACGGTCTGGAGGACCGCACCGACGCTGTGATCTCCTCAACACCGGTTGCGAAACCGGAGCAGGTGCTTGCGGTGGCGTTCTCTCCAAAACAACGTCCGGCTGTCCCCTCAAGGACTCCCGGGCCGGTTGGCCCTGGTGAGGCGATGGTGCAGGGGATCCTGGAACCTTCGGTGGTGGCGCCGATCTCCGAGTCTCAGGCAAGCTGTACATGGGAGTAGAACTGTTATGCACTGGTCCCGGTGCTGACCGCGCCACGTCTGGGGAAGCAATGAGGAGTAGTGGATTCGTGACTGGGGGAATAGGAGCGACAGGAGTTGCTACGTCCCCTGCGGGCGCCAGGTCTCTAATGGAGACAGTGTCCTCTCGCCCGTCAGGATATGCCACATAGGCATACTGAGGGTTGGCGTGGAGGAGTTGGACCGGTTCGACCAAGGGGTCGGACCTGCGAGCCCTCACATGTCGCCGCAGAAGGACGGGTCCTGGGTACGTCAACCAGGCTGGCAATGAGATCCCCGAGGACGACTTCCGAGGGAATGAGAACATCCTCTCGTGGAGAGTAGCATTGGTTGCCGTACACAGGAGGGAGCGGATAGAATGGAGCGCATTTGGAAGGACCTCCTGCCAATGGGAGACTGGAAGGCCCCTGGATTTCAGTGCCAGTAGGACAGCCTTCCAGACTGTAGCATTCTCCCTTTCCACCTGTCCGTTACCCCTCGGGTTGTAGCTCGTGGTTCTACTAGAGGCAATCCCGAATGAGAGCAGGAATTGCCTCAAGTCGTTGCTCATGAACGACGAGCCCCTGTCGCTATGAATGTAGCAGGGGTACCCGAACAGGGTAAAAAGCTCACTGAATGCCTTGATGACGGTGGCAGTCGACGTGTCCGCACAGGGGACAACAAACGGGAACCGGGAGTACTCGTCTATTATGTTGAGGAAATAGACGTTCCGGTCCGTTGAGGGAAGGGGGCCCTTAAAATCCACACTCAGCCTCTCAAAAGGGCGAGTGGCCTTGACCAATTGTGCCCGGTCTGGTCGATAAAAGTGTGGTTTGCATTCTGCGCAAATGCGACAGCTTCTCGTCACTGACCTGACATCCTCCACCGAGTAGGGCAGGTTGCGGGCTTTGACGAAATGGTAGAGTCTGGTGACTCCAGGATGACACAGATCATTGTGGAGGGCCTTCAAGCGGTCCTCCTGCATGATGGCGCATGTTCCGCGCGAGAGGGCATCCGAGGGCTCATTGAGCTTCCCTGGACGATACATAATATCGTAATTATAGGTGGAGAGCTCAATTCTCCACCGCAAGATCTTATCGTTCTTGATCTTGCCCCTCTGCGTGTTGCTGAACATAAACGCCACGGATCGTTGATCCGTGATCAGGGTGAACCGCTTCCCCGCCAGGTAATGGCGCCAGTGTCTGACTGCCTCCACAATGGCCTGAGCCTCCTTCTCCACCGCTGAGTGCCGAATTTCGGGGCCTTGAAGGGTTGGGGAAAAGAACGCGACGGGCCTGCCTGCCTGGTTTAGTGTGGCGGCTAGGGCGAAATCAGATGCATCACTCTCCACCTGGAAAGGGATGGATTCATCCACCGCGTGCATCGTGGCTTTCGAGATGTCGCTTTTCAAAGCCTTGAAGGCCAATTGGGCCTCCGGCGTAAGTGGGAAGGTCGTGGACTTGATGAGCGGACGAGCTTTGTCCGCGTAGTTGGGGACCCACTGCGCATAGTACGAAAAGAACCCGAGGCATCTCCTCAGTGCTTTCGTGCTAGCGGGCAAGGGAAGTTCAGTAAGGGGGCGCATACGGTCTGGATCAGGGCCAATGACCCCGTTTTCCACCACGTATCCGAGGATGGCTAACCTGCGCGTACGGAATACGCACTTCTCCCTGTTATAGGTCAGGTTCAGGCGAGATGCAGTGCGCAGAAAGTGTTGGAGATTCGTGTCGTGGTCCTGCTGGTCATGGCCGCAGATGGTGACGTTATCCAGGTACGGGAAGGTAGCCCGCAACCCGTTCTGGTCCACCATTCGGTCCATAGCACGCTGGAAGACCGAGACCCCATTGGTGACACCAAATGGAACCCTGAGGAATTGGTATAGACGACCATCCGCCTCAAAAGCCGTGTATTGTCGGTCCTCTGGGCGGATGGGGAGTTGATGGTAGGCGGACTTAAGGTCTATGGTAGAGAACACTCGGTACTGCGCAATCTGATTGACCATATCAGAAATGCGCGGGAGAGGATACGCATCCAGCTGCGTATAACGATTAATGGTCTGACTATAGTCGATGACCATCCGAGGTTTGTTCCCGCTTTTGACTACCACGACCTGCGCTCTCCACGGACTAGCACTGGCCTGTATGATCCCTTCCTTGAGGAGCCGCTGAACCTCAGATCTAATAAAGATCCGGTCCTCAGCGCTGTAACGCCTACTTTTAGTAGCGATGGGCTTGCAGCCTGGTACCAGATTCTTAAAGAGGGATGGTGTAGTGATTTTCAGAGTGGAAAGATTGCATGCGGGGCGCTTTGGGCAATTTGGAGGCTGCGGCTGATTCCCTACTGCCAGTGAAGGGAGTGGCCCACTGTACTGTAGGATCACACTCTTCATGTGGACCATAAAATTTAGTCCGAGGAGAATTGGCGCACAAAGGTGAGGTAACACAAGGAGCCTGTATTGCTCGTAAATTGTGCCCTGTACCTCAAGAGTTACCATACATCGTCCTTGGATCGGTACAGACCGGGACCGTGATGCCATGGAAATTGTCTGCTTGGCAGGGAGAACCCGGAGTCCACACCTTTTAGCAGTTTCAGGGTGTATGAAACTTTCGGTGCTCCCACTGTCAAACAGACAATTCACAGTTCGACCATTTACCTTTATATCCATCATGGAATTCTCAAGCCTGTGGTGCTTAGTCTGGTCCAGGGAGATCGACGCCACCGTTGGCCCCTGGGCGTCACTGCATGCCGCCGATGTTGATGCTGAGGACCCCTGCTGGTCGCTCCTAGTCGTCGTGGACCATGATGGCCGCCCCCATGAATCGCACGTGGGCGAGGGCGCCAAACGCAGTGACTCCTGGTGGTCTTCCTCCTCCTCCGTCAGCCACGATGGCGCCGTCCTGGGTTCGCACGTGGTCGGACCTCGTGGGTACTGCGATGCCGAAGGAGATTGTCTCCGTTCTGGAGGGTTACAAGCTGCACTGCCGTTTTTAGACTTCGACCTGCAGACTTTACCGTAGTGGCCTTTTTTACCGCACTGGCTGCAGATAGCCGTTCTTGCCGGACACTGTTGCCGTGGATGCTTGGCCCCACCACAAAAATAGCATCGCTGGCCACCTGGAGCTGCCGCCGTCGTCGGATCGATCTGGGAGCGCGGGTTAGCGGGGCGAGGAGGGAGCTGAGCTTGCTCCTGCCACGTTGACTGCACGTGGTCCTCGGGGTACAGCGCCAAGCTTTTCGACGCCGCTTCCAGCATCTCAGCCATCTCCATTGCTTGGGTCAAGTCGAGGTTCCCCTTTTCCAGCAATTTAAGCCTGATGTACGAGGACCCTACCCCTGCTACGAACGCGTCTCGGGCGAGGTCGTACATATATTGTTCGGCTGATACGTCTTTACAATCGCAACCCCTGGCAAGCTGCAGGAGCTCACTGGCGTAGTCCTCCATGGTTTCGCCCGACTGCCGACGTCGTGTAGCGAGGAGGTAACGAGCGTGTATCTCGTTGGGTGGTTTCGTGTATCGTTTCTTCAGGAGCTCGACGGCCCTCAGGTAAGTGGGAGCCGCACGAATCGCGAGATAAATCGTGTCGCTTACCCTTGCGTGGAGGACTTGGAGTTTGTCACTGTCTGTAGTGATAGCTACAGAGGCAGCCAGGTAGTCTTCGAAACACTTCCACCAGTGGTCGAAGGTGTTAGCGGCACCGACCGCACGTGGGTCCAGCGCCAGACGATCTGGTTTTAAGATCTGTTCCATACTCTTTTTTTGTACAGCTGAGAGTTTCTGTTACACAATAAAATTGATGCGCGACAATCAAGCACGTGGAACCAAGGCTTCGATATTGAAGGCTTTTATTGTGTAACAATGGAACTACTAACACGAATACACCAGTTCAGACTGAAGGGGTCCTGCCGGAGCAGAGGGTCTTATACCTCGCCACTGGAGGCGGGGCCCCACTGGGGTGTGCCATGATAACACTTATAACAGGTAAACACCCTAACCCAACAACATTGTACAACCCCCACAGTAACAACACCCTAGCCCAACAGTAACATAATAACAACCCCCAGTGGTGAACCAACGATGGTTCACCATAGTAAGGACAGCAGATTTCCTTCCCGAAAGGACATTAGTGAACCAAAAGGGGTTTTCCAACAATTGACAATGGTTTTGTGGTTATCAGTAGATTCTTAATTCCAGATTTTTTTACTGAATTCAACTTCCACCATCTACCTGGCGGGATTCAAACCCAGGCCCCCAGAACATTCGCTGAGTTTCTGGATTAATAGTCTTAACGATAATACCACTAGGCCATCATTTTGCCTATTTTAGACACTGGCATGGTGTGCAGGTTTTCAAATATTCAGAAATACTTAAATTAATTAATAAACTGAGGAGTTGAGACCCGTAAAGTCATTTTCAGTAATTTAAAATCAAGTCAGCCTGGAGGACTGGACCCTCTTCATAAAAGAGTTTGAGATAAAGTAAGTGGAAACTTGAACCTTCAATTCAAAAAACAGGTCGATTTCAGGAACAGTTTTCCCTAATTTTCCCTGATTGCTCCCAAAGGAAAATCTCCATCGGCCCTTTCTCAAGAGCATGATGTAGAACCTCTCATGGAAAGATGATGGTGCATTATTAAATAATCATTGTAATGTAATGGAAGAATTAACAGTCTAATCCTGACGATAAGAGGGTAATCAGTTCATGAGATGGGGGAGGTAATTCTATTCGTTACATGGTAACTTTTCACTAAACTCTGGTTTCACTATATTATCGAACTTGGTTGGAATAAAGGCCTCTTTGTTACCACCGAGAGTGCACAAAACTGACAAGACAGTTCAAGTTAACGGCAGGTCACTCTTATTGGAGAGAAAAGGTCTTTCACGCATTTAAAACAAATCTTTCCTGTTGCATGGCTTAAATATGCAACAATTGGCAGAAAAAAATGAAACACAAGGACGGCACGGTGGCACAGAGGTTAGCATTGCTGCCTCGCAGCGCCAGGAACCCGAGTTCAATTCTGGCCTCGGGTTGACTGCCTGTGTGGAGTTTGCACATTCTCCCATGTCTGCGTGGGTTTCCTCCAGGAGCTCTAGTTTGCTCCCACAGTCCAAAGATGTGCGAGTTAAGCTGATGGGCCATGCTAAATTGACCCTCAGTGTCGGAGGGATTAGTAGGGTAAATGTGTGGGGTTAAGGGGATAGGTGCGATTGTTGTTGGTGAGGGCTCAATGGGCTGAATGGCCTGCTTCTTTGATGTAAAGATTCTATGATTCTATTCTATTTCTACAATGGTTAACTTTGAAATTAGATTTATTTTCTTTTGCTGGTGAAGTGCCTGGGGACTTTAAACAGCTTTATTGTTAAAGGTGTCTATATAGTGGCTCCTCAGGCGGCACGGTGGCACAGTGGTTAGCAATGCTGCCTTGCAGTACCAAGGACCCAGGTTTGATTCCCGGCTTGGGTCACTGTCGGTGCGGAGTTTGCATTTTCTCCCCGTGTCAGCATGGGTTTCCTCCGGGTGCTCCGGTTTCCTCCCACACTCCAAAGATGTGCTGGTTAGGTGCACTGGCCATGCTAAATTCTCCCTCAGTGTACCCGAACAGGTGCCGGAGTGTGGCGACTAGGGGATTTTCACAGTAACTTCATTACAGTGTTAATGTAAGCCTACTTGTGACTAATAAATAAACTTTAAAACGTTACTTTTTAATGCACCAAAGTCTTAATGCAGGTAATGCAGTGCCACATTCACAAATCCAGTGTGCCTCACTTGCTACCTGAATAATAGAATAAAGACATCATTGGACCATAGCCACATAGCAGAAGCAGTGTAAAAGACTGAAGGCTCCGATACTCGGCAAACACTTACTCTATTCATGAGGTGCTACTGTGCAACTGCTCCCCTGAATGTTTGCATATCCACATGATTAGCCGCAAGGTCCTCAGGCAATGAAGCATTCTGCAGAGGCGCCGTCCGTGGCAGGAGGGAGCTTGTTTGATGGACAGTTTATTGGAGGCTGTCCTCCACACGAAATCCGTGAACAATCGTTGTCGCCCCGATCGGCAAAGAAACGTCTCATGGGCGTGAGGCTGAATGGGACTGCCACCATCTCACTGATCATCCGATGCTGGGAAATCAGTCACCCCCATTTCAGTCCAATTTAATCGACTTCTTGTCACTGATGGAGGTAAGATCAACTACAGAATAGCACAGGGCCCATGGAATGAGGAATATATTCTCACCTTGTGTGACAGAGTATTCAAAGACTTGAGAGTCAATATCCCTCAGTTTTCAAATTGGACTGTCAAGCAATTTTCCACAGAGCAGTGGCAAGGTGCTATCATAGAATCCTACAGTGCAGAAGGGGGCCATTCGGCCCATTGAGTCTGCACCGACCACAATCCCACACAGGCCCTATCCCCACAACCCCATACATTTACCCTAGCTAGTCCCCCTGACATTAAGGGGCAATTTAGCATGGTCAATCCACCTAACCCGCACATCTTTGGACTCTGGGAGGAAACCGGAGCACCCGGAGGAAACCCATGCAGAGTTGGGGAGAATATGCAAACTCCACACAGACAGTGACCCAAGCTGGGAATCGAACCCGGGGCACTGGCGCTGTGAGGCAGCAGTGCTAACCATTGTGCCGCTGTGCCGCCCTGTGCTAGTATCAGGATTCCGTGAGGCAAATAACAGATACCGGTGTGATAGTTTCTGCCTCTGCCAGTTCAATTGCCATAGAGGTGCTAGGGAGACGAATTGCAAATCTGAATGGCAGCGAATTACCTTGACATAAACCCTCACTGCAGAAGTCGGCCTCAAAGTTTACTGCGCTTGTCGGACTGAGAGCTTGTCCACTGGATCCAACTCCACATACAACTCAAGGTGGGAGGTGAGCATCTCAGGTCAGAGAACCTGGAATCACCTTGGGCCTGGGTGTAACTTCCACCGTGCGTACAGCTGACAGCTGAAGGAGGAAGCTTTTATACTGACATTTGTAAACTTACAGATGTCAGTCACAGAAAGAACCAGTTATGGTTTTGCCCTGGAATAAGATTTCGAAGGGAAATAAGCCTGAGGATTCAGGAAACTTTGGACGTGATTTTCTGGCCGTGCTCGTCCAAAGGATAGAAACTCCCCCTGAGGTCAACAGACCTTTGCATGATCCTGATTCGCCCATTGCGATTCCTGTGGGGGGGCAGGATGGGAAATTCCGCCCTTTGTGTCACAGTAATCCACTGGGAAATACCTATTTGCTCAATATACTGAGAATGTACAGGGGAGGCGATGACCTAGTGGTATTATCTCTAGACTATTAAACTAGAAACTCAGCTAATGTTCTGGGGACCTGAGTTCGAATCCCACCATGCCAGATGGTGGAATTTGAATTCAATAAAAGATATCTGGAATTATGAATCTACTGATGACCATGAAACCATTCTCGACTGCCATAAAAACCCATCTGGTTCACTAATGTTCTCTAGGGGAGGAAATCACACAAACCAGCCTCCCATCCATTGATTCTGTCTACACTTCCTGCTGCCTCGGAAAAGCAGCCAACATAATCAAGGACCCCACGCACTCTGGACATTCTCCCTTCACTCGGGAAAAAGATACAAAAGCCTGGGGTCACGTACCAACTGACTCAAGAACAGCTTCTTCCCTGCTGCCATCAGACTTTTGAATGGACCTATCTCATATTAAGTTGATCTTTCTCTATAACCCTACCTATGACTGTAACAGTACATTCTGCACCCTCTCCTTTCCTTCTCTCTGAACGGTATGCTTTGTCTATATAGCGCACAAGAAACAATACTTTTCACTGTATACTAATAAATGTGACAATAATAAATCAAATCAAATCAAAACCTTACCTGATCTGGCCTAACTCCAGAGCCACACAGCAATGTGGTTGACTCTCAACTGCCCACTAAGGACAACCAGGGATGGGGGACACTGTAGCATAGTGGTTAGCGGCAGCATGGTAGCACAGTGGTTAGCACTGCTGCTTCACAGCTCCAGGGACCTGGGTTCAATTCCCGGCTCGGGTCACTGTCTGTGTGGAGTTTGCACATTCTCCTCGTGTCTGCATGGGTTTTCTCCGGGTGCTCCAGTTTCCTCCCACAGTCCAAAGATGTGCGGGTTAAGTTGATTGGCCATGCTAAAAAATTGTCCTTAGTGTCCTGAGATGCGTAGGTTAGAGGGATTAGTGGGTAAATATGTAAGGATATGGGGATAGGGCCTGGGTGGGATTGTGGTCGGTGCAGTCTCGATGGGCCGAATGGCCTTTTTCTGTGCTGTAGGGTTTCTAAGATTCTTCTAAGATTCTGAATGTTGGCCAGCCAGCAACACACATGAATGAATAAAAAAATTTTTTTTTAAAGCTTTCAGTAGTAGAAGCTTTAGTAGAAGCAATTTGCTTTCATAAACCACATCACAAGATTATTATCACTTTTGAATCATAAATATGCAAAGCAAATCTACAAAACATTTTTAAGGAAAAAGCTGCACTTGCGAGGCAGTTTAAATACTGTCAAAATAGAATTTATACATAGGTGTGACTGAAGGTATTTAGTTCCAGTGGGCAATAGATGACTTGCACCATCTAAGCTTATTCAAATTATTTTCAGAAAGAATCTTCAAGGTACCCTGAGGGCAATTTTAACCCTTCACACTCAGTGGTCTCAAGTAATTCGGAAATTCAACTTTTGCAGGAGGTATGTTTGTTGACCCCTTGCCTGCCTCCCACAGTCTTAAATTATCAAGCTGCTCATCTGAGGTGATAGGAAAGGCACAACTGGAAACTGGGTCATTCTTTAAATGGCGGTCATAAGGAATGAATGCTATTCTCGCAGTGTCCTGACTGGGGGAGCTGTAAAGCTAAGTCAGTTCCAGATGAGCCCCAAAGTGGTTAAATTTTATTCATGGCTTTTCTTACTCTGCTTATGAGCCGGGTGGATCAGGGCTGCTTCTCGGATCACCTAAGGAGACAAGTTTTTAAAAACGTTTATCCATTAGTGTCACAAGTAGGCTTACATTAACACTGCAATGAAGTTACTATGAAAATCCCCTAGTCACCACACTCCGGCGCCTGTTCGAGTACACTGAGGGAGAATTTAGCATAGCCAGCGCACCTAACCAGTTTTTTGGACTGTGGGAGGAAACCGGAGCTCCCGGAGGAAACCCACGCAGATACGGGGAGAATGTGCAGACTCCACATAGACAGTCACCCAAGCCGGGAATTGAACTCTGACACTGTGAGGCAGCAATGCTAACCACTGTGCCCCGTGCCACCTCTGACGCCAGTGCCCAACCACTTCCAGACAGCTATCTGATCAGGGTTAATGAGATGAGTGGTAAAATCTTTAGACTCCCGCAGGTCTCTAAAGCTGCCCAGTTTGGTTTTGTCCCTCTTGACATTTGCTTCTGTCTGCCTGATCCCCAATCCGAGTTCAAATTCAGGCTTGTGATATTCTGTCTGACTGCCAAGCATGGGACAGGGGAAAGCATAGCAGTGAAAGCAACTAATTAAACATAGTGAATAAGACAACAGATACACAATCTGCTTTGCATTGGAATCACAGTAATACCAGGCAAACAGTAGTACTGTAGCTGCCACGCTGTCCCTTGGCTATTTGCTCCAGGTTGTGGTTACCTGGTGCAACAGCCAGAAAGCTGCTTCTATACTCCAGCTACTTAAGTTCAGAGTTGGGAGGTCAGCATCTGGAAGCTTATTTCTGGCATCTGAGCTATTAGATCTGGCTCCTATATTCAACGGAAAGACAATTTCCAATGAAAGAGCCTCTAACAATCTCACCTTGACAGTCAATGGCATTGCCAGTCGACTGCCACCAACAGCCTTGGGGTCACCATTGAGCAGAAACTGAATGGGACCAGCCATACAAATATTGTGGCAAAATAGGGTAGGTCAGAGGCTGGGACTCAGCAGCGAGTAACTCACTTCCTTACTCCCCAAAGCCTGTCCACCATCCCACAAGGCCACCATGATGCACAAGTCAGGAGTGCGATAGAATATTCTCCACTTACCTGGATGAGATTACCTTCAACATCACAAGAAGCTCAAGAAGATCCAGGACAAAGCAGCCCACATGATTGGAACCCCATCCACAAGCTTAAACATTCACTTCCTCCACCACCGACGCACAGCGGCAGCAAGATGCACTGCAGCAACTCACCAGGGTTCCTTTGACAGCACATTACAAACCTAGAACCCCTGCCACCTACAAGACAGCAGATGCATGGGAACGTCAGCATTTGCAAGATCCCCTCCAAGCCACACACCATCCTGACTTGGAATGATATCACCTTTCCTTCACTGTCGCTGGGTCAAAATCCTGGCAACACTGTGGGCCACCTACACCATGTAGACTGCAGTGGTTCAAAAAAAAGGCTCAACACCACCTTCTCAAGGAGAAATTAGGAGTGGGCAATAAATGCTAACGTAATCAGCGATGCCCACATCCCAAGGAGGAATCGAACAACAAATGGATATCTAGGTCAATGTGCTGTAGTTTTTCTATGTTTCTATCCTGGATGAGTACATGGGACTTAATAGGATGGAGGGTTATAGGTAGGCCTAAAAGGTAGGGATATGTTCGGCACAACTTGTGGGGCTGAAGGGCCTGTTTTGTGCTGTAGTTGTTCAACGTGTCTATGTTTCTATGGCTCTCCAAACATTTGGGATAAAGGATCTGGATTTAGGAATGCGAATGTCAGCAGTTGGGTCGTGGTTTTAGCAAAACAGGCGAACAATCCAATCACTTGCCCACCGATTGAGGTTGGTGTTACTCCCCAGGATGCTAGTTTAACTGGAGCTCATTACTCAGAGGGTTCAAGCCCTCCATGAATTTAACACACAATGCCAGCTGACAGTCCAGCGCAGTAGCAAGGGAGTACTGCAATGTCAGAGCTATCATTCTCCAAATGAGATGTTATACTGAGATTGTTTTCATTTTCCATGCCCGCGGGGTGTTTTCTGAGGCACACCAGAGAGTTCCGACTCAACCACCCCCGCCAAAAAACAGACTAGCTGGTCATTTATTGACGGGCCCTCGGTAGAAACAAAACCAGGAAGTGCTGGAAAACTCTCAGTGGCATTTGTGGACATAAGAACATAAGAAATAGGAGCAGGAGTAGGCCATCTAGCCCCTCGAGCCTGCCCCGCCATTCAATAAGATCATGGCTGATCTGAAGTGGATCAGTTCCACTTACCCGCCTGATCCCTATAACCCCTAATCCCCTTACCGATCAGGAATCCATCTATCCGTGATTTAAACATATTCAACGAGGTAGCCTCCACCACTTCAGTGGGCAGAGAATTCCAGAGATTCACCACCCTCTGAGAGAAGAAGTTCCTCCTCAACTCTGTCCTAAACTGACCCCCCTTTATTTTGAGGCTGTGCCCCCTAGTTCCAGCTTCCTTTCTAAGTGGAAAGAATCTCTCCACCTCTGCCCTATCCAGCCCCTTCATTATCTTACAGGTCTCTATAAGATCCCCCCTCAGCCTTCTAAATTCCAACGAGTACAAACCCAATCTGCTCAGTCTCTCCTCATAATCAACACCCCTCATCTCCGGTATCAACCTGGTGAACCTTCTCTGCACTCCCTCCAAGGCCAATATATCCTTCCACAAATAAGGGGACCAATACTGCACACAGTATTCCAGCTGTGGCCTCACCAATGCCCTGTACAGATGCATCAAGACATCTCTGCTTTTATATTCTATCCCCCTTGCGATATAGGCCAACATCCCATTTGCCTTCTTGATCACCTGTTGCACCTGCAGACTGGGTTTTTGCGTCTCATGCACAAGGACCCCCAGGTCCCTTTGCACAGTAGCATGTTGTAATTTTTTTCCATTTAGATAATAATCCAATTTCCTATTATTTCCTCCAAAGTGAATAACCTCGCATTTGTCAATGTTATACTCCATCTGCCAGATCCTCGCCCACTCACTCAGTTGTCCAAATCTCTCTGCAGACCTTCTACGGCCTCCACACGATTCACTTTTCCACTTATCTTTGTGTTGTCTGCAAACTTTGTTACCCTATACTCAGTCCCCTCCTCCAGATCGTCTATATAAATGGTAAATAGTTGAGGCCCCAGTACCGATCCCTGCGGCCACTAGTTACCATCTGCCAACCAGAAAAGCACTCATTTATTCCGACTCTCTGCTCCCTGTCGGACAGAGAGAGAAACACTTGTGTGGAGAGAGAAACAGAGTTATCATTTCAATGACTCGGCTGAAGGAAGATAGAAATGGAATGGGTTTTATACGGCTGAAAGTAATGAATATTTATTGTTGTTGGTGAATAATTAAGGGAACATCTTGGATAGGGTGGAGAGTGAGAGACATTAGGGTGGCACGGTGGGACAGTGGTTAACACTGTTGCCTCACAGTGCCAGGGACCCAGGTTCGATTCCCGGCTTGCGTCACTGTTTGTGCGGAGTCTGCACGTTCTCCTCATGTCTGCATGTGTTTCCTTCAGGTACTCCAGTTTCCTCCCTTACAAGATGTGCGGGTTAGGTGTATTGGCCATGCTAAATTGTCCCTTAGTGTCAGGGGCACTAGTAGAGTAAATGCATAGGGTTATGGGGAGGCCTGGGTGGGATTGTGGTCAGTGCAAACACGATGGGCCGAATGGCCTCCTTCTGCACTGTAGGATTATATAACAGAGATGTCATGGAATAAAAGGCTGAGTGAATGGTAATTGTTGTAGTAAAGAAACAAAATGTTTGTCCGGAGTGAGCGTGGATGGAGAAATAATGAATGGCTTTTCCAAACGTTAAACCACGAAATACAACATTCAGAGCGGCGCAAAAAACAGAATCAAAATGGGGGCGAGGTCATGGTTTTAAATTCTTGAACTCAATGTTGCGTTCAGGAGGCTGTAAAGTGTCTAACGGAAAGATGAGGAGCAGCTCCTTACATTTGTGTTGAGCTTCACTGGAATGCAGCAGGCCAAGGGTAAGTGTGAGAGCAAGGCGGTGAATTAAAATGGTAAGCAGCCAGAAGCTCAGGGCGATGCTTGCTGACTGAGTGCAGATGTTTTAACTTGACTAATGTTGACTGGAATTGTTATAGCTCTAGCTCGTTAGAGGGGTCAGTTTTTGTTCAAAGCGTGCAGGAAGGTTTTTTGACTCAGTATGTAGACAGGCCAACTAGAGGTGAGGCTATATTGGATCTGGTGCTGGGAAATGAGCCAGACCAGGTGCTAGACTTGGAAGTTGGTGTGCATTTTGGTGATAGTGACCACAATTCGGTTACGTTCACCTTAGTGATGGAAAGGGATAGGCATGAACCTCGGGCCAGTGGTTTTAGCTGGGGGAAGGGTAATTATGAGGCTATTAGGAGAGAATTAGGAAACATAGGTTGGACTAGGAGATTACAGGGACTGGGAACGTCCGACATGTGGAGTTTTTTCAAGGAGCAGCTACTGCGAGTCTGTGATAGGTATGTCCCTGTCAGGCAAGGAGGAATTGGTAGGGCTAGGGAACCGTGGTGCACCAAAAAAGTTTCTTTGTTGGTTAAAAAGAAAAAGGAGGCTTATGTTCGGATGAGACGTGAGCACTCGGGTAGTGCACTAGAAAGCTTTAGATTGGCTAAGAGGGAGTTGAAGAGCGAGCTTAGAAGGGCTAAAAGGGGACATGAGAAGACTTTGGCGGATAGGGTTAAAGTGAATCCTAAGGCGTTCTATAGGTATGTCAAGAACAGAAGGTTGGTTAGGGCAAGTTTAGGGCCAGTTATAGATGGCAGAGGGAAGTTATGTGTGGAACCGGAGGAGATTGGTGAAGCATTGAACCAATATTTCTCTTCGGTGTTCACGCAAGGGGACATGAATATAGCTGAGGAGGACACTGGGTTGCAAGGGAGTAGAATAGACAGTATTACAGTTGATAAGGAGGATGTGCAGGATATTCTGGAGGGTCTGAAAATAGATAAATCCCCTGGTCCGGATGGGATTTATCCAAGGATTCTCTGGGAGGCAAGAGAAGTGATTGCAGAGCCTCTGGCTCTGATCTTCAGGTCGTCGTTGGCCTCTGGTATAGTACCAGAAGATTGGAGGTTAGCGAATGTTGTCCCATTGTTTAAGAAGGGGAACAGAGACTTCCCCGGGAATTATAGACCGGTGAGTCTCACTTCTGTTGTCGGCAAGATGTTGGAAAAAATTATAAGGGATAGGATTTATAGTTATTTGGAGAGTAATGAATTGATAGGTGATAGTCAGCATGGTTTTGTGGCAGGTAGGTCGTGCCTTACTAACCTTATTGAGTTTTTTGAGAAAGTGACCAAGGAGGTGGATGGGGGCAAGGCAGTGGACGTGGTATATATGGATTTTAGTAAGGCGTTTGATAAGGTTCACCATGGTAGGCTTCTGCAGAAAATGCAGATGTGTGGGATTGGGGGTGATCTAGGAAATTGGATCAGGAATTGGCTAGCGGATAGGAAACAGAGGGTGGTGGTTGATAGTAAATATTCATCATGGAGTGCGGTTACAAGTGGTGTACCTCAGGGATCTGTTTTGGGGCCACTGCTGTTTGTAATATTTATTAATGATCTGGATGAGGGTATAGTTGGGTGGATTAGCAAATTTGCTGATGACACCAAAGTCGGTGGTGTGGTAGACAGTGAGGAAGGGTGTCGTAGTTTGCAGGAAGACTTAGACAGGTTGCAAAGTTGGGCCGAGAGGTGGCGGATGGAGTTTAATGCGGAGAAGTGTGAGGTAATTCACTTTGGTAGGAATAACAGATGTGTTGAGTATAGGGCTAACGGGAGGACTTTGAATAGTGTGGAGGAGCAGAGGGATCTAGGTGTATGTGTGCATAGATCCCTGAAAGTTGGGAATCAAGTAGATAAGGTTGTTAAGAAGGCATATGGTGTCTTGGCGTTTATTGGTAGGGGGATTGAATTTAGGAGTCGTAGCGTTATGTTGCAACTGTACACAACTCTGGTGCGGCCGCACTTGGAGTACTGTGTGCAGTTCTGGTCCCCACATTACAGGAAGGATGTGGAGGCTTTGGAGAGGGTGCAGAGGAGGTTTACCAGGATGTTGCCTGGTATGAAGGGGAGATCCTATGAGGAGAGGCTGAGGGATTTGGGATTGTTTTCGCTGGAAAGGCGGCGGCTAAGAGGGGATCTTATTGAAACATATAAGATGATTAGAGGTTTAGATAGGGTGGATAGTGATAGCCTTTTTCCTCTGATGGAGAAATCCAGCACGAGGGGGCATGGCTTTAAATTGAGGGGGGGTAGTTATAGAACCGATGTCAGGGGTAGGTTCTTTACCCAGAGGGTGGTGAGGGATTGGAATGCCCTGCCAGCATCAGTAGTAAATGCGCCTAGTTTGGGGGCGTTTAAGAGATCCGTAGATAGGTTCATGGACGAAAAGAAATTGGTTTAGGTTGGAGGGTCACAGTTTTTTTTTTTTTTAACTGGTCGGTGCAACATCGTGGGCCGAAGGGCCTGTTCTGCGCTGTAATGTTCTATGTTCTATGTTCTATGTTCTATGTTCCGTAAAGCAGTCACCCAATCTGTGTGTAATCTCCCCACTGTAGGGGGAAGCACATTGTGAGCAGCAAATACAGTGGACCAAATTGAAAGAAGTAAATAAATCTGTACTTCGCCTGGAAGTAGCCTATGGGGCCTTGGACAGTGAGGAGCGAGGGCAAGTGTTAACATCCCCTGTGATTGCATGGGAAGCTGTGTGGGAAGGGGTTGAGGCGTTGGGGGTGATTGAGGTGTAGATCAGGGCGTCGCAGAGGGAGCATCCCCTTTGGAATGCTGAAACGGGGAAGAGAGGGGAAGCTGTGCTTGGTTGTGGCATCACGCTGGCGTTGGCAGGAATGGTGGAAAATCATGCTTCAAATGTGGAGGCTGACAGGAAGGAAAGTGAGGACAAGTGAAACCCTAAATAAAAGCAAATTACTGCGGATGCTGGGATCTGAAACCAAAAGAGAAAATGTTGGAAAGTCGCAGCAGGTCTGGGAGCATCTGGGAGGAGAGAAAATAGTTGATGTTTCGAGTCCAGATGACCCTTTGTCAAAGCTCAAAATGTCAACTCTTGTCTCTCCTTACAGATTTGCCAAACCTGCTGAGATTTTCCAAGTGCAACACGATTGTGGTTCTGATGGGGGAGGGAAATGGGTGAGAGTAGAATTGCAGGAAATGGGTCGGACATGGTTTGAGCACCCTGTCAACCACAGTGGAGGGAATCTTTGGTTGAGGAGAAAGAAAGACATATCAGAAGTGCTGTTTGGGAAGGTTGCATCATCAGAACAATCATCACAGAGGCGGAGAAACTGGGAAAATGGAATGGAGTTCTTATAGGAAACAGGATGGTAGGAAGTGCTTTTTAAAAGATCTTGCTATGTGCAAGTTTGCTGCCACATTTGTCTGCATAACATCAGTAACTGCACTTCAAAGTGACTACCTGTATATGTTTATGAAGGATGTGAAAAGGAGATATATAAATGCAACTTCTTGTTTGCTCTTAGCTTTATTTGTAAGCTATAGGTAGCATGTATCAGCAGCTTACAGAACAGACCCACTACCATTATTTTGACTGCAGATGACAAACAATATAACTCACAACTTGTTCCCTCTCTCCTCTACCAACATGGTAACATGTTCACCGAGTATCTGCAACCGAGTTGGACCAGTGAAAAACTTCTAAAGCTGCAGAAATGAATGATCAAAGTTCTTAATAATTCTCTTAATTTCTCATTCTTGCTCAATCGATTTTTTATACGAGTCAGTTTTCTTAAAAAATAGACAGGATAATTTCCTCACAATGGCCTCATGAAGGCACTCACGCCTACTTCCACGACCGAGCATCAGCTTAATGGTAGCATTCCTGGCTGGAATTCTCCAACCTCGCCTGTGGCTGGGATTCTCCAGTCCCGCTGCTGTGAACGGAGATGTGGCTGAGTGGCAAATTCTCCGTTCTCACTGGCAGCAAGGCACGCAAGACCAGAGAATACCATCCTCTCTCCCAGTCAGATGATACAACACTCAAATCCCTCTCCAGATATATGCCTTGAGAGGAGATGGAATTCTATCAATTAATTTTTGGTTGACATCCTGCAAGGTACACATGTTTAGTGAGAGTGGCTACACTTCTGTTCCATTCCCTCCCCAGACAATTATGTCGGAGCCCATAAGATCCTCTCACATTCTATATCTGACACACGACTGGATGGTATAAAGATGGTTCCAGCTATTGAAGACATGATCATATTGAAACAAAAACAGAAAATGGTGGAAAATATCAGCAGGTTTGACAGCATCTGTGGAGAGAAAATAGGGCCAACGTTGAGTTTAGATGATCCTTTGAGGGTCATCTAGACTCGAAATGTTCAATCATCATAGAATCATACAGTGCAGAAGGAGGCAATTTGACCCATTGATGCGCTATCAATAAGGCGAAAGACTACCGGTGTGCCAATACAAGTGTAGGCTTTTATTCACAACAGAATCAGGAGCAGATCCCAACAAATAACCGACCTGGACTGAACAAGGGGGAGGAGACAGCCACCTTTATACGAGGTGCCGAGGGGAGGAACCAAACTGGAAGGGGATGTGTCCAGGTATGACAAACACACACAACGGTGGTCCAAATAGGACAAAGGCACAACTGAGGTCCACCACACCCATCAAATTTGCACCAACCACAATCCCACCCAGACCCTATCCCCATAACCCCATACATTTACCTGAGCTAGTCCCGCTGACACTGAAGGGGCAATTTAGCACAGCCAATCCACCTAACCCACACATCTTTGGACTGTGGGAGGAAACCGGAGCACCCGGAGGAAACGCACACAGACACGGGGAGAAGGTGCAAGCTCCACAGAGACAGTGACCCAAGGCTGGAATTGAACCCGGGTCCCAGGCACTGTGAGGCAGCAGTGCTGACCACTGTGCCACTATTCCATTCTCTCTCCACTGATGCTGTCAGACCTGCTGAGATTTTCCAGCAATTTCCGTTTTTGTTTCAGATTCCAGCATCCGCCGTATTTTGCTTTTCTAATCAGCCTGGTGACCGCTTCCACAGTAGTCATCGAAGGGACGGGTGTTAAAATGGGAAAAGCAACATGTTAATCTGCAAAAAGACACCTACAAGCTTTCACCAACAAACATTCCAAACTGCGACTGGCTCAGCATCGAGCCAGACCTGGGATTGAGTCCTGGAAACATGCAGTACTGCATATTTACTCCACCACACCCTAACCCCAGCTCATTGCCTTTCGAGAAGAAGTGGGGAAGGTTTATTGTTGCTATTGTCTTTAGCAAGGTATTTCTCTGGTGAACCCTCCAGGATAAGAATGCTGGAGAGCTTTTCCTCTAGAATATTCCTTTGATAGAGTGGCTTTCTAATTAGCATGAACCAGTTTTACAATGCCGTTTGATCTTCCGTGGGCTACAGGTTTCAGTGATCTTAAACAAACAAAGGGAGGGTGGGGTGGGGGGAGGGGGGGAAGAATAAAACAGATAAAAACAAAGCAAGACAATCAAAGAGAAGGCTGTACAGGAAAAATGAGCCATAAAGATGAGCATAAGTAGAGTTACTGATTATGACAGAAAGTAGTAGCAGGTGTTAAGAGAAGACAGGTTGCAACAGGGCCATTTAATTAGTAACTGAAATTGAAGTGGAAAAAAGAGGAGCTGGAGTGATTTCCTGTATTTTTCAATCATATTTAATTTATTTGTTAACGGGATGGAATTTCATGAATTATTATTTTAAGCGTTTACTCATTAATCTAAGTTAGATTGGATGTTGTGAAGCTCTTTGAAGGCAGCAAACAGGCCTTGGGGAATGTTAGAGAGTTGTACATTCTCAGGCCTGCCATGAAGATGCAGATCTCTGTAAAATGTTCTGAAAAGAGACAATCCGATTTAATTTGATTTGATTTCTTATTGTCACATGTATTAGTATACAATGAAAAGTATTGTGTTTTGTACGCTATACAGACAAAGCATACCGTTCATAGAGAAGAAAATGAGAGAGTGCAGAATGCAGTGTTAGTCAGAGCTAGGGTGCAGAAATAGATCAACTTAATGCAAGGAAGGTCCATTCAAAAGTCTGCAGGGAAGAAGCTGTTCTTGAGTCGGTTGGTACGTGACCTCAGACTTTTGTATCTTTTTCCCGGCAGAAGAAGGTGGAAGAGAGAATGTCCAGGGTGGGTGCGGCCCTTAATCATGCTGGCTGCTTTGCCGAGGCAGTGGGAAGTGTAGACAGAATCAATGGATGGGAGGCTGGTTTGCGTGATGGATTGGGCTAAATTCACGACCTCTTGCGGTCTTGGGCAGAGCAGGAGCCATACCAAGCTGTGATACAACCAGAAAGAATGCTTTCTATGATGCATCTGTAGAAGTTGGTGAGAGTCGTAGCTGACATGCCAAAT
The DNA here is from genome assembly GCF_964213995.1 of Mustelus asterias. Classification (NCBI taxonomy): domain Eukaryota; kingdom Metazoa; phylum Chordata; class Chondrichthyes; order Carcharhiniformes; family Triakidae; genus Mustelus; species Mustelus asterias. The sequence continues at coordinate 71,486,445 of NC_135813.1, read as the reverse complement.
TTCCTTAGTCTTCTGAGAAAATAGAGGTGTTGGTGGGCTTTCTTAACTATAGTGTCAGCATGGGGGGACCAGGACAGGTTGTTGGTGACCTGGACACCTAAAAACCTGAAGCTCTCGACCATTTTTACTTCGTCCCCATTGATGTAGACAGGGGCATGTTCTCCACTACGTTTCCTGAAGTCGATGATAATCTTCTTCGTTTTGTTGAGGGAAAGATTATTGTTGCCGCACCAGTTCACCAGTTTCTCTTTCTCATTCCTGGACTCTGTCTCATCATCGTTTGAGATCCAACCTACTACAGGGGGGTCATCAGCAAACTTGAAAATCGAGTTGGAGGGGAATTTAGCCACACAGCCATAGGTGTATATGGAGTATAGAAGGGGGCTAAGAACACAGCCTTGTGGGGCACCGGTGTTGAAGATGATCGTGGAGGAGGTGTTGTTGCCTATCCTCACTGATTGTGGTCTGTGGGTTAGGAAGTTCAGGATCCAGTCACCGAGGGAGGAGCCGAGGCTCAGGCCACGGAGTTTGGAGATGGGTTTCTTAGGAAAAATGGTGTTGAAGACTGAGCTGTAGTCAATAAGTAGGAGTCTGACATAGGTGTCTTTTTTAACCTAGCTGATCCAGGGTTGAGTGCAGGGCCAGGGAGATGGCATCTGCTATGGACCTGTTGTGGCGGTAGGCAAACTGTAGTGGATCCAGGCAGTCCAGGAGGCTGGAATTGATTTGTGCCATGACTAAGCTTTCAAAGCACTTCATACTGATGGGTGTCAGAGCCACCGGACATTAAGGCACACTGCTTGGCTCCACTGCACAATCCAATTGGTCAGTTACAGTGGCACAATGATTGCAACTGCTGTCTCATACCACCAGGACCCAGGTTCAATTCCCAGCCATGGGTTACTGTCTGTGCGGAGTTTGCATATTCTCCCCATGTCTACGTGGGTTTCCTCCGGGTGCTCTGGTTTCCTCCCACAGGTCAAAAGATTTGATTTGATTTGATTTATTATTGTCACATGTGTTCACATACAGTGAAAAGTATTGTTTCTTGCGCGCTATACAGACAAAACATACTGTTCATAGAGAAGGAAACGCGAGAGTGCAGAATGTAGTTTTACAGTCATAGCTAGGGTGTAGAGAAAGATCAACTTAATGCAAGGTAAGTCCATTCAAAAGTCTGACAGCAGCAGGGAAGAAGCTGTTTTTGAGTCAGGAGGTTCACGACCTCAGAATTTTGTACCTTCTTCCCGAAGGAAGGAGATGGAAGAGAGAATGCCCGGGGTGCATGGTTTCCTTAATTATGCTGGCTGCTTTGCCGAGGCAGCGAGAAGTGTAGACAGAGTCAATGGATGGGAGGCTGGTTTGCATGATGGATTGGGCTACATTCGCGACCTTTTGTAGTTCCTTGCGGTCTTGGGCAGAGCAGGAGCCATACCAAACTGCGATACAACCAGAAAGAATGCTTTCTATGGTGTATCTGTAAAAGTTGGTGAGAGTCGTAACAGACATGCCAAATTTCCTCAGTCTTCTGAGAAAGTAGAGGCATTGGTGGGCTTTCTTAACCAGGACAGGTTGTTGGTGATCTGGACACCTAAAAAATTGAAGCTCACGACCCTTTCTACTTCGTTCCTGTTGATGTAGACGTGTTGGTTAGGTGCATTGCCATGCTAAATTCTCCCTCAGTGTACCCAACAGGTGCCGGAGTGAAGCGACTAGGGGACTTTCAATTATAGTGCTAGCGGTTTGCCAGCATTACTGGTCACTTATCGGTGTGAGGTAACTGAGGAGGGAAGTCAACTTGGCAACTTTAATGGCAGCTGGAATAAAACAAGAGTTACCGAGCAGCTGACTGGACCCTCCACGAGCTTTGGAAACTTTCTTTATAGCACTCCTGGTAAGGTGAGCCATCGACATTGGAAAATAGGTATAAAGAAAGATTGCATTTATATAGTGCCTTTCAGGACCTCAGGACATTGAATCATAGAATTCCTACTGTGCAGAAGGAGGCCATTTGGCCCAACGAGTCCGCACGACTCGCTTATAGAGTATCTTACCCAGCCCCTATCCCTGTAAACCCACACATGTATCCCGCTAATCCACCTAACCTACAAATCTTGGGTCACTAAGGGGCAATTTAGCATGGCCAATCCACCTAACCTGCACGGGTGACACGGTGGCACAGTGGTTACAACTGCTGCCTCAGCGCCAGGAACCTGGGTTCAATTCCGGTCTCGGGTGACTGTGTGGAGTCTGCATGCTCTTCCCACGTTTGCGTGGGTTTCCTCCGGATGTTCCGGTTTCCTCCCACAGTCCAACGATGTGCAGGTTAGGTTGATTGGCTATGGTAAATTGCCCATTAGTGTCAGGGGGATTAGCAGGGCAAATACATGGGGTTACAGGGATAGGGCCTGTGGGATGGTTATCTTGCGGGCTCGAGGGACCAAATGGCCTCATTCTGTACCATAGGGATTCTATGATTCTATCTTGGGACACTAAGGGGCAATTTGGTATGGCCAATCCACCTATCTGGACATCCCAAAGCATTTTCAACATAATGCATTTTAAGTATTTTTGAGTACATAGTGACTGTTGTGGGCAGCACAGCGGTACAATGGTTAGCACTGCTGCCTCACAGCGCGAGGGACCTGGCTTTGATTCCCGGCTTTGGTCACTGTCCAAATACGTTTGCACATACCTCCCGTGTCTATGTGGGTTTCCTCCGGGTGCTCCGGTTTCCTCCCACAGTATGAAAGACGTGCTGGTTAGGTGCACTGGCCATGCTAAATTCTCCCTCAGTGTACCCGAACAGGTGCTGCAGTGTGGCAACTAAGGGATTTTCACAGTCATTTCATTGCAGTGTTAATGTAAGCCTACTTGCGACATTAATAAAATAAACTTTAAACTGTTCTAAGGTGGGAAACACAGCAGACAATTTACAGACAAATCTCACCCACAGCCATGAGATCGTCACCAGATAATCTGCTCTGCTGGTGGTGGTTGAGAGATGAAGATTGGGAGAACTCCTCTGCATTGCGGTGGGATCATTGTCAGAAACAGGACATCAATTAGATTAACGCATGGATGAGAAATCTGACCAATTGGTGGGATTAAATGATTAATTGCTCCTAAATTGCTTAAAGGCTTGAGTGCTTCAGTTCCCATAATGGTTCCAGCATAACTTTTAAATGATTCTTGTCTAGGCTTTTATCAAGAAAAAAGCATGGAAATACAAAGGCACATAGTTGCAAAAGAGATGCTAACAGCATCATCGACATTGTCATTAACACTACCTTTTGTCTTTTGCCCTAAACATCTTTTCCCAATCACTCCTCCCTCACACCTATTCCCAGATCTTCTACTTTGCCCCATCTGCTCCACCCTCTCTTAAACAGGATAAAATCCAACACATTTCTCCCTCTCTTTAGCTCTAAAGAAGAGTCATACGGTCTCAAAATATTGGCCGAAAATTTCCCTGCCGGAATTGTGACGGGCAAGACAGAAGATTTGACGGACCATTTTGAGGTCTGTTTTGCTCAGGCAGGAATTTCAAATCTTAGGGTCTGCACGGCTGGAAAAATCTGCCCGTTAACTCTGTTTCTTTCTCTCTGCTGCCTGCCCCACTGAGTTTTTCCAGCATTACCAGTTTTTAATGCTTAACAACAATATTGTATGGTATTTGCGGTGAACCACCTATCTTCAAATGAAGCAGGGTTAAAGGTGGGGGATAACTTGACCAGGGAATACAATTATAATTCAGTCCTATTTTAACTACATACACTCTATCACCAATTCAATGATCATTGTTCGTTAAGCAGCAAAAACTATTTTAGAAGCAGGGAAATAGAATTGGGTTGAGCATTAGAGTTTATCAGCAAAAATCTTAGATTCAACAATGAATCTATTTCAACAATGCGAAATAGCAAGCACTGATTTATTTAAACTCCACACATTCTTTTAAAAATTAAAGCCCAACAGAATTAAATCCATTTACAGCTTTGTCTGTTGCAAAGAGAGTGACAATTCCAGTAAGGTTTGATAGTTCTTTGACAGCTTTGACAATTCTTTGACAGTTTTAACTGTTCTTTGTCAATTTTAAGACCATAAGAAATAGGAACAGGAGTAGACCAGCCCTTCACACCTGATCTGCTTTTTAATAAGATCATGGCTGACCTAACAGTTTTGACTGTTAGAAAGCTTGGCAATTCTTTGACATCTTGACAGTTCTTTGACAGCTTGATGGTTCAAATTACTTTTTATGCACATTCATGTCTACTTTTAATAATCCCAAAGGGCACCTGACCTCACCAGAAGGATACTTTACCTTTCCCAAAAAGTATCTTACTTCCAGCAAAGGACACCCAATCTCTCCCAAAGATATCCCCGGACCATATCCAGAAAGGGGTACCTCACCTTTCCAAAAAGGTACACTGGCTTTCCAAAGGAATCCATAAGGTTCAGACCTGCTCCAACCAAGTCCAAACTGCACACTTCAGGTTTCAGATACCAACTCATCAAAATCTGATGCGTGGAGGCAGTTGGTAATTTATATGGGCATCTGTTTTCACGAACAGCTGTTTCCATTTTGTGGGCGGCACGGTGACACAGTGGTTGGCACTACTGCCTCACACACCAGAGACCTGGGTTCGATTCCTGGCTTGGGTCACTATTTGTGTGGAGTTTGCACGTTCTCCCTGTGTCTGCGTGGATTTCCTCCGGGTGCTCCAGTTTCCTCTCACAGTCCAAAGATATGCGGGTTAGGTGGATTGGTCATGCTAAATTGACCCCTTAGTGTCAGGGGGACTAGTATGGGGTTATGGGGATGGGGCCTGGATGGGATTGTGGTCAGTGCAGACTCGATGGGCCGAATGGCTTCCTTCTGCACTGTAGCATTCTATGATTCTATGAACCAGTAATATGCCCTCCATCCACACCAGCCACGCTGCCCACCCCCCCCACCCCCCCCCCGCCACTGCCCACCCCCGAGGAAATGCATTTTACACAGATGGAGAACCTCTCCTTCTACGCAAAAATTCAGACCTATATGCAGTTTGAAAGCTTTGTATCTTGCAAGGTGATTCAGCATCCAAAGGGTTAATGAATTGTGTAACTGGTTGACTCAAACAAAATGCTGAAGACAGCTTCACCTCTACCCTTTGGATGCAATTTGTCTGGTGTTTAACAAAGCAGATTGGTTTGCACCACTCTTAGCTATAAATCTAATAAAAATAAATATTAAGCAGAGGCAATTATAGTATCTTTGCTTGGGTGCTCTGGAGGAATGTGAATATAAAAGTCAGTAACTGTACTGAGAGAGGTTTGCACTTTTTATTTCATTCTTCTGGCATGTACACTTCCATGATAACAACTTTGAAATATCAATGCTGAGGATAAATCCAGTTCTCAATTGTCAGCAAGTAAATGTGCACGCAGATGTATTTACACTAACTTTTGCCAAAGCAATCAAGATGTAACTTTCTCACATGGTTAGTATTTATACAGAAGCATGGTTTAAAGGGTACTTAACATCAGTCAGGTATTTTAAACTATAAATCCACTGGCAGTTTTTCAATATATTTCAGCAAATGATGCCATAGGGTTGTGTGAGTTGACCTAATTCATAGAAACATAGAAACGAGAAGCAGGAGTAGGCCATTTGATCCTTCGAGCCTGCGCCGCCATTCATTTTGATCATGGCTGCTCATCGAATTCAATATTCTGATTCCCCCCCTTCCCCCATATCCCTTGATCCCCTTAGCTCCAAGAGTTATATCTAATTTGTTCTTGAAATCAGACGTTTTGGCCTCAGCTACTTTCTGTGGTAGTGAATTCCACACATTCACCACTCTCTGGGCAAAGAAACTTCTCCCCTTAGTTCTAAATTCAGTAGCCAATAGGAGAGAAACCTGCGATATCACATGATAACTAAGCCGTCTCGAACTTAGAATTGCTTTACATTGTGTTTTTCCTTTTTACATTCTGGTCTATCCTTACCACAAAGCATGCTCGCTGACAGTCATAGAATCAGAGAATCCCTATATGCAGAAGGAGGCCATTCGGCCCATTGAGTCTGCACCGACAACAATCCCACTCAAGCCCTATCCCCGCAATCTCACATATTTATCCTACTAATCCCCCTGATACTAAGGAGCAATTTAGCATGGCCACTAACCTGCACATCTTTGGACTGCGGGAAGAAACCGGAGCACCTGGAGGAAACCCACACAGACACAGGGAGAACGTGCAAACTTTACAGAGTCACCCGAGACTGGAATCGAACCTGGATCCCTGACGCTATGAGACAGCAGTGTTAACCACTGTGCCACCCAGTCAGTAGGTGACATTTGCTCAAGGCAATCTCTATCAGGCTCCTAGGATGTGGAAGAGAGCAATAAAATGTGATCTCTCTTATTTACTTTCCATGAATGTATGGCTAAAATTGGGAAAGTTATATTGTAGAAAATCACTTGCATCCTGTCAAGAAAACTTGTCAGGAAAAATCAAGAAATTGTAATATTTTTCTGTTGGTAGTATTCTTAGTAAGAAGTTTAACAACACCAGGTTAGTCAACCTATAACACAGACTACGCTCTCCACACCACGGTAGTATTCTTGCCATCTTTTAAACTTCTGAGGTATCCCAATGGTAATTAAAGCAAGGCACAGAGTGGCTGTGAATTGAAATTGTGGATTGGATATGTTAATAAACCTGACAGGATTTCAAACAGATGTTCACCTAAAGTAATTTAGTAAGAATGGTTACAGAACAGGAATAGATTTGATTGAGTTGCTGTGATTCAGTGGAAAAGATATGCAAAATGTGAGAGAAAGATGTCATCGGTAAAGTATAGATAGAGTGAGTTCACTTTTCTTTTAAATTCTAAAAGCTAAAGTAAAGAGTTGAAGTTAATCAATTCTGAGAGAGAGAAGTTAGAAAGAACCTGGATGAGACAATGGAGAGATCAAGGGAAACAATGCATTTAAGCAGATACTGAAACTTATGGAGGAAATTGTTTTTGGATCTCAGTAGACTGAAAAATGACTGGTCAAACTCACAGCAAGCAACGTGAATTAAGCTAGATCTGAAAAGCCAACTGCTGGTAACTTCAGAAGACAGCTTAAGAGAGAACGAAATACATTGGACTTTCATAGATTTTTAAACCTATAAAGTGTTGCTGTTTGGATGAGGAAAATTAACTCTGACAGTACTTAATTTAAGATTGTTTCGAACTGTTTTGCTGCTACTGTGTGAATCCATTATCTTACCTAAATGTAATTCCATTTTGTTTTGTTGCTTTTTTCCTACTTCTTAATAAACCATAAAATCATCACAAATAGTGGGGGACATCATTTCTGGATTTCAAAATTTCTCCTCATACTATACAAATTGCAAACACAAATATGAGAGCAGCTGTTTCAGTTTCCCTTCTGGTATTTGAACAGTTCGGCATTTAGAGTCATAGAGTCATAAAGGTTTACAGCATGGAAACAGGCCCTTCGGCCCAACTTGTCCATGCCGCCCTTTTTTTTTAAGCCCCTAAGCTAATCCCAATTGCCCGCATTTGGCCCATATCCCTCTATACCCATCGTACTCATGTAACTATCTAAATGGTTTTTAAAAGACAAAATTGTACCCACCTCTACTACTACCTCTGGCAGCTTGTTCCAGGCACTCACCACCCTCTGTGTGAAAACATTGCCTCTCCGGACACTTTTGTATCTCTCCCCTCTCACCTTAAACCTATGCCCTCTAGTTTTAAACTCCTCTACCTTTGGGAAAAGATATTGATTATCTAGCTGATCTGTGCCCCTCATTATTTTATAGACCCTCAGCCTCCTACGCTCCAGAGAAAAAAGTCCCAGTCTATCCAGCCTCTCCTTATAACTCAAACCATCAAGTCCCGGTAGCGTCCTAGTAAACCTTTTCTGCACTCTTTCTAGTTTAATAATATCCTTTCTATAATAGGTGACCAGAACTGTACATAGTATTCCAAGTGTGGCCTTACCAATGTCTTGTACAACTTCAACAAGACGTCCCAACTCCTGTATTCAATGTTCTGATTGATGAAACCAAGCATGCCGAAAGCCTTCTTCACCACTCTGTCCACTTGTGACTCCACTTTCAAGGAGCTATGAACATGTACCCCTAGATCTCTTTGTTCTGTAACTCTCCCCAATGCCTACCATTAACTGAATAAGTCCTGCCCTGGTTCAATCTACTAAAATGCATCACCTCGCATTTGTCTAAATTAAACTCCATCTGCCATTCGTCAACCCACTGGCCCAATTGATCAAGATCCCAATGCAATTGGAGATAACTTTCTTCACTGTCCACTATGCCACCAATCTTGGTGTCAGCTGCAAACTTACTAACCATGCCTCCTATATTCTCATCCAAATCATTAATATAAATGACAAATAACAGTGGACCCAGCACTGATCCCTGAGGCAAACCGCTGGTCACAGGCCTCCAGTTTGAAATACAACCCTCTACAACCACCCTCTGGCTTCTGTCAAGAAGCCAGTTTTGTTTCCATTTAGATACCTCACCCTGGATCCCGTGAGATTTAACCTTATGCAACAATCTACCGTGCAGTACCTTGTCAAAGGCCTTGCTAAAGTCCATGTAGAAAACATCAACTGCACTGCCCTCATCTACCTTTTTGGTTACCCCTTCAAAAAACTCAATCAAATTTGTGAGGCCTGATTTTCCACTCACAAAGCCATGCTGACTGTCCCTAATCAGTCCTTGCGTCTCTAAATGCCTGTGGATCCTGTCTCTCAAAATACCTTCCAACAACTTACCCACCACAGATGTGAGGCTCACTGGCCTGTAGTTCCCAGGCTTTTCCCTGCAGCCCTTTTTAAACAAAGGCACAACATTTGCCACTCTCCAATCTTCAGGCACCTCACCAGTGACAATCGATGATTCAAATATCTCGGCTAGGGGACTCACAATTTCCTCCCTAGCCTCCCACAATGTCCTGGGATACACTTCGCCAGGTCCCGGGGATTTATCTACCTTGATGCGCTTTAAGACTTCCAGCACCTCTTTCTCAGTAATATGTACACTCCTCAAGACATCACTATTTATTTCCCCAAGTTCCCTAACATCCATGCTTTTCTCAACAGTAAATACTAATGAGAAATATTCATTTAGGATTTCACCCATCCCTTGTGGATCCGCACAGATGACCTTGTTAATCCTTAAGAGGCCCTACTCTCTCCCTTGTTACTCTTTTGCTCTTTATGAATTTGTAGAAGCTCTTTGGATTCTACTTTGCCTTAGCTGCCAAAACAATCTCGTGTCCCCTTTTTGCCCTCCTGATTTGTCTCTTAACTCTACTCCTACACCCCCTATACGCTTCAAGGGATTCATTTGATCCCAGCTGCCAAGACATGTCATGTGCCTCCATCTTCTTCTTGACCAGGGCCTCAATATCCCGAGTCATCCAGGGTTCCCTACTTCTGCTAGCCTTGCCCTTCACTCAAAGAGGAATGTGCTTATCCTGAACCCTGGTTAACACACCTTTGAAAGCCTGCCACTTACCAGACGTCCCTTTGCCTTCCCACAGACTCCCCCAATTAACTTTTGAAAGTTCCTGCCTGATACCAGCAAAATTGGCCTTGCCCCAATTTAGAATTTTAACTTTTGGGCCAGACCTATCATTCTCCATAGCTATCTTAAAACTAATAGAATTATGGTCACTAGTCCCAAAGTGATCCCTTCCCTTCCTTATTTCCCAAGAGGAGGTCAAGTTTTGCCCCCTCTCTGGTCAGGCCATCCATATACTGAATGAGAAATTCCACCTGAATACACTCAACAAATTCCTCTCCATCCAATCCTCTAATACTATGGCTGTCCCAGTCAATGTTGGGAAAGTTAAAATTTCTGACTATTACCACCCTATTTTTCTTGGAGCAATCTATAATCTCCTTACATATTTGCTCCTCAATTTCCCGCCGACTATTTGGGGGCCTATAGTACAACCCTATCAAAGTGATTTCCCCCTTCTTATTTCTCAGTTCTACCCATATAGACTCAGTGGCTGAACCCTTGGATATATCACCTCTCAGTACGGCCGTGATGTTTTCCCAAATCAAAAGTGCAATTCCTCCTCCTCTCTTACCTCCTGTTCTATCTTTCCTATAGCATCTGTACCCTGGAACATTGAGCTGCCAGTTTTGTCCCTCCCTTAGCCATGTTTCAGTAATTGCTATAATATCCCAGTCTCACATACCCATCCATGCCCTGGGTTCATCTGCCTTTTGTTTACCATCAGCCGTGCGCTTAACAAAATCGGGGTGCTTTGAAGGATATTAAAAGAATAATTCCTTGATTGGCTTGGAATTGGTGAATTTAAAGGCAACAAGAGTGAGGAGAATACTGAGCCTGGTTATGAGATTTTAAAGTGGGAGACTGCAAAATGGCTTTGGCAATTGCTAAGACTTGTCAGCGAGTAAACTAAATAACCTTGGAGGGTTTACAAACGGTAACTAAGGATGAGTCAATAGAATTGGCAGGTAAATTACAATTAGGATTAGCTGAAGGGATAAGAAAAACAGACATAATTGAAGGTGGAGCGCAACAGATTAATCTGGAAGAGACACCAGGGAGATTGAGTTCTCAAAAGGAAGAGTCACTTGAATTGGCTTAGATTCAATAGCAAATAAGAAAAAAAATTGAATTAGAAGAAAAGGAAAGAGAAAGTGAAAGAGAGGAAAGATATAGAATTGAATTGGAAGAAAAGTAAAAGGAGAGAGAATTCCAAAGAGAAAGGCAAGAGAGAGAAAGACAAAAGAAAAGGGAAGTGGAAATGATAACGAAGAGGAGGAAAGAAAAAAGGACAGCGACTGAGAATTTCAACTTCTAAAGCTGACAATTAAAGGACAGCACCAGAAGTTGGAGAGGAACTAATTCCTCGATCAGAACCTATGGGAGAGATGTTTAAATTTGTACAAGCTCTTCCAACATTTGAGGAAACGGATGTCGAAGCATTCGTTAATTCATTTGAGAAGATAGCCAGACAGATAAGGTGGCCAAAAGAAATCTGGACATTACTATTACAGAGATTAGCAGTTAGAACTAATAAGGTATGGGCATGTCTGTTTGAAAAAATATCTGGGAAATATAAAGAAAGCTATCCTTAATGCATATGAATTATTACCAGAGGAATACAGGCAGAAATTTTGAAATGTGAGAAATCAGCCTGGACAGACTTATATTGAATTTGAAACAGTCAAACAAAGTAATTTTCACAGGTTTTCTTGACAGACCCACCACTCTAACATGATACATTAGACTTTGCCTTGACATCACCCACCCTTCTCAAATTGATGAGTTTTCAATTTGGTTTCAATTCAGCAGCACTGTTGACATTGTAGAACATCCCAAGGTACTTCACAAGAGAGTTATTGGACAAAATTTGACACTGAGCTAAATAAAAAAAAAACAATAAGACAGTAAGGTGATCAAAAGCTTCTGTTCTAGGAGGTGCTAAGCCAGGAGAGTAGCAAGGAGGAGCCAAAGATGTATCAGGTATCTACTTAAAAACGAATTTATTTACATTATTTCTATTATGTACATGGTGAGTTATAGGGAAGGCACATTGTCCCTTTGCACAGCTCTTCTGCTCCCTACATTACCCAGCACACAACTGCCTGATGTCGCATCATGTGCCCCAAAGATTGGCATATCCATCATATCAACCCTTTACACTACAGATCAAAGGGAACATAGGAACAGGAGTGGGCCATTTTGTCACTCGAGTCTATTTCATCATTCGGTGTGATCATAGCTAATCTGTAACCTAACACCACATACCTAACTTTGCATACCTTAATGCCACTGGTTAATAAAAATCTATCCATTTCAGCTATAAATTTAACAATCGGCCTAACATCAATTGCCATTTCTGGAAGAGAGTTCTAAACTTCTACCAATTTTTTGAAGAGCAGTGTTTCCTACTTTCACTTTTGAAAGGTGTGGCTCTAAATTTTTAGACGATGCCCTCTGTACTCCCCAGCGAGCGAGAGTATCTTCTCTCAATCTGCTATGTCTACTCCCTTTCTATCTTGAAAACTCTGATCAAATCACCCATCATCCTTCTAAATTCCAGGGAATACAATCCGAGTTTGGGTAATCTCTCCTTGAAATTCAAGCATTGCGGTGCAGGTATCGTTCTGGTAAATTTACATTATAACCCTTCCAAGGACAATATATTGTTCTTAAGATCTAGTGCCCAAGTCTGCAAAGAATACTCTAGATTGAATCTAACCAGGTGTTTGTTTAGCTGTGGCATAACTTCTGACCCTTTGCAATCTAGTCCACTGGATATAAAGAGGTTAGCTTTCCAATAGCCTTTTAGATTATTCTCTGTATCTCTTTATAACATTTATATGATCTATGTACATGGATTTCCAACTCTCTGTGAACCTTCACTCTTTGTAGCTTTTCAATCTATAAAGAGTGACATAGAAGAGGAGAGAAGTATAGAAAGGCAGTGCGGTTACAGGTAACGATTTCCAGAGTTTAGTGTCTGGGTTGCCGGGACCATGGAAAACAAGTAAAAACCTGTTCTGTGGAATTACTGGCCTCCGAATTGCTTTCTCAGAAATCACGGGCGGAATTTCTCCCCCGCCATGGAAAACGTAGCGGGCAGGACAGGACCATGAAAAGGTCCATTGACCTCAGGCGGGATTTTCCGGTCTTGTGGGCGAGGTGACCGGAAAATCCCACCCCACATGTTTCAAAAGCCACATTTTTAAAATCATGAATTGTGGAATAAAACAGACGTTCCGCTGATTTTTCTTAAAAGAGGAATGTCATTGGCCATCAAAGGGATCATGATGCTAAATTTCCACCATCAACATGTTCATCAATAGGCAGCCAAATGGTGGAATCAAGGGAATTGAGGATGGATAAGAGGCCAGAAGTGGAAGAGCAAAAAATAGGTTGTATTATAACTTTGCAAGGCTAATTTCTTGAATGCAAGTGATCACAGAGCAATCAAATGCATTCGGGAAACAGAATGCATCTGCAGAGGGGAACAGCACCATTTTCCACTTTGATCTCTCAAAGATGGGAAGTGGTGAGACCAAGATTTGAACACAAGGATAAAAATGTTAAAATCAAGGCTTTTTGGTCCCAGACGTCAATGTAGGTTTCGATGAGGAGGAAGTGGGATTTGGTGCAAGTGAGGGTAGGGACAATAGAGTTTCAATGAGCCCAGAAAATGGAGAGAGCAATTGTAAAAGCCATTGATGCAGCTAGCATTTTAATTGATAACTATTAATATTGGCCCTTAGTTGGCCGCCTGTTGATGAACATATTGGTGCAATGGGTATTGTAGATAGCATCATGATTCCTTCAAGGAGATGACATTGCTCTTTTAATACCAATCAGTGGAATGTCTGTTTTGTTCCACAATTCAAGACTTATTAGCAAACTCAAACAAACATGCGGCTTTTGAAACGTGCCATTTGAGAATGCAATTAGGAGGCCAGTAATTACAAAGAGCAGACATTTCCCTGCTCTCCATAATCCCACCCAATCTTGACATCCACTGGTGATTTTCATTTCTCAGCTGCACTGTTGTGAGTGCTGCCTGGAGAGGGAGAGGGAGAGGGAGAGGGAGAGGGAGCTGGGAAGAAACACAAGAACATTATAATCAGAACTATTCACTGTGCATGCAATCTGACTGGCGTCCTTTTCCTGGTAACAGTTTTAACAACACCAGGTTAAATTCCAACAGGTTTATTTGGTAGCAAATACCATTAGCTTTCGGAGCGCTGCTCCTTCGTCAGATGGAGTGGAAATCTGTCCTTTTCCTGGACAGTGCTCAGAGGCACAGGAGGGTGGAAATTGGTACGTGTTGCAACTGTCCTACATGCAAAATATGACCATAGTGCATGCTAATGTAGCATTGGGTCAGCCAATGTCCACTCTTCACACTCATTGCTCGCACTACCACATTAGCGCAGTTAATTTACATGGACGAATGTCCGAAGTAAATTTTGTTTGTATGTGTTCTTGAGGGGCCTAATCCTCGTTGAAGGACTCTTTTCAGAATGAGTTCATAGAATCCCTACAGTACACAAGGAGACCATTGAGTGTGTACCAACCACAATCCCACCCAGGTCCGATTCCAGTCGCCCCACACAATTACCCTGCTAATCCCCTGACACTGGGGTCAATTTAGCATCAACTCAACCCGCACATCTTTGGACTGTGAGAGGAAACCGGAGCACCCGGAGGAAACCCACGTAGACACAGGGAGAAAGTGCAAACTCCACACAGACAGTAACCCGAGGCTGGAATTGAACCTGGGTCCCTAGGACAGAGAAGCAGCAGTGCTAACCACTGTGCCACCACGCCACCCTGGTGAACATGATGGGCATTGGGGTCTGCCCGGCTCAAGATTCCTCAAGGACCCTGTGGGTGCCAAAGAAAGCAAATTTGAAACATTAAAAAAGAAAACCCTTTCTGTGGAGTCTGGAGGAGGGAAAGTTTTCCCCCAACTCAACAGATACAATAATCAGTCGGTCCTGCATCTGCTCAAACAGCTCTTCCAGAACTTGCATGAGGATTGTCATCGTGCTGAAACAAGCCGTGTATAATTCCCCTTCACCCCATCCCCCAGTGGGCACATTACCAATGGAGGTGCGATCAGTGCCAGAATCCCAATTATTCAGACAATGATGACTAATTTCTCTCTATTTTTGGGTCCCTTGGATGCTGCCAAGAAAATTATCCCAGACCAGTTTCTACCCTGAGAACCAGTCGCCTATTAATCAGGTTTGTGAAAAATGGCATTGATGTAAAATAAAGAGGAAATAACTCAAAAATATCCTATTAAGTAGAACATTGGCAGTCATTTATAATTACTGGTATTAATACATTTAACATGTAACCAGTGGGAGCAAAGTTGAAGATAGAAATCATGGCTCAATCACAAGATAATTCAAAATGTTTTTCTGCTTGATTGACTTTTATTTTCATATCCCTTCAGGGGACCCAAGCAAAAGCATGTTCATTGCTTACCTTAATGTTTTTTCTTTTGTCTCTTAGATTTATAGTCGAAATTGGTGCAAAGCTGACTGCTTTGTTACTCAAGGAGACAAATTGCACTCGAAGGAGAAAAGGGTGAAGTTAGCTTCAATCTTTTATTTTACACAAGTTAAACATTGGAGTATACTTCTGCAAAATAGTTATTACTGATTCAATGCTGCTATCTTCAAGGAGCTTTCAAATAATGTACATAATAAACTTAAGCCCTCATAAAAATGTCACGAGTTAACAATGTCTCGCTGAATTTGAGCTTTTTTAAAAAACTTAATAAGATGATATCCCTTAGGTTTCTATTTTTCCCTGAAAGAGATTAGATTTAGTTCCCCTTTCTTCTATTATAATTTATCTCATTTAAATTTCAATGCCCTTACTTACAGTTTAAAGTTTATTTATTAGTGTCACAAGTATGCTTACATTAACACTGCAATGAAGTTACTGTGAAAATCCCCGAGTCACCACACTCCGGCGCCTGTTCGGGTACACTGAGGGAGAATTTAGCATGGCCAATGCACCTAACCAGCACATCTTTCGGACTGAGAGAGGAAACCGGAGCACCCGGAGGAAACCCACGCAGACACGGGGAGAATGTGCAGATGCTGCACAGATTGTGTCCCAAGCCAGGGATCGAACCCAGGTCCCTGGCGCTGTGAGGGACTCTTTTATTGATTTCCTTCGTGTCTTTTTCAATAAATACGTCAAGCGTGGATCTTGATTTTTAAAACAGGTGATAGCGAGTTGGCATTCCACTTTACATCTCAATGCTGAAGTCAGTTGAATTGAAAATCAGGAGAGATCCACCTCATGTCTTCAACTGGAAGAACTACGGAAGGAATATGTTCACATTTCACCAGCAGTTCATATCACTTTCCTAGGCTTAAATTCCATTTGCATTATTAAACCCAGTTGACATGTTCCTTTTGAACTCTTTCTAACTTATCAATCATTGCAGTAGCCTGATTTTCCACACAACTTGGTCTCATCTGCCAACTTATATAAACTACTTAAAATACCTTAGTCAAGGTCATTAATCAATGTTACGAGTATTCTTGATTTCAAAACCATCCTTACAGTAATCCAATAATTACAAATTGCCCAGTGAAGACTATTTTCATTGATAACCACTGTCTGATTCTCTTTATCTAGACATTAATAATCCAATTTGCAATTTAATCATGAATTCCACTGGGATATATTAAATCCATGAATCTAAAGGAGCATCATCAAATACTTTCCGCAAGTCAATAGCTAAAAACACACTGGGCGGGATTTTACGGCCTTGCTCATTCCGAAACCGGAAAATCCCGCCTGAGGTCAATTGACCTTTCCATGGTCCGCCCCTCGCCTGCTCCGATTCCTGTGGCGGGCGGAACGGTAAAATTCCGGCCAAATCTTCACCCACTTCATTGATCTCAACGGTTCTAGAAATGTTTGGTACAATTTGACTTTCATGCACTTGGGTTGGCTTGGATTTGGTGCTTTCATTCTTATTAGATCTGCTCTGAGTTGCTTTCTTTGTGATAAACTTGAATAGTTCCTGTAGTATTAGGGTTGAAACGGTTAATGTGTAGGACTCATGGTAACAGTGCCACCCACGTGATGGGTACTTGAGTTTGACAGCGATCCTTCATCACTTTGCTGAGAAGCTGGAGATGAAACTCAAGTAACAGAATACATTATTACGAATACATTCATCCAGCAGTGGTGACCTTCCAGAAAGCACAACTGCACCTATCCATTCACCAAAAGTGGTAACCAAGGATACTAGCAGTCAACCAAGTCCAGAACTGGACACAGAACCAAAGCATCCAATATCGGCCTCTTAACATTGGAAAACATTATTTCTATCCCAGGCCTGCTGGATTTTGAGGGAAAGCAAGATATTGATCAAGTGGCTTCCTCACAGCTTTGCATTTTACCAGAACAATTATTTCCCGAGATAATTGTCCAGAGGGATCACAATCAGCAGCAATACTCTCATCGATCCTCTCTATTACCTTATCACAAAACTCCAGTAAGTTAATTAAACATGATTTACCTTTAAAAAATCAATGCCAGCTTTTCTTAATTAACTTGCATTTGTCCAAGTGACTAACAATGTTATCCCAAATTATTGTTTCTGGAAACTTTCCCACCACCAAAGTGAAACTGACTGCCCTATGGTTGCTGGGCTTATCCTTACACCCTTTTTTGAACAAGGGTGTACCATTTGCAATTCCCCAGTCCTCTGGCACCACCTCAAAGACTGAAAGATTATGACCCGTGCCTCCGCAATTTCCACTTTGACTTCCCTCTGTGTTTTTTTGACGCCTCTCATCCTGCCCTGGAACCTTATTGACTTAAAGTGAAGACAGCCTACCTGATGCCTCCTTCTTTTCGATGTTAAACCCTTTAATTGTCTGAAACCTTCTCTTGCACCAGGGCATGCGCAGCATCTTTCTTGGAAAAGATTTAATAAGTCAGCCATGCCCCCAGCCTTGGCTGTATTCCTCCTTGAACCACCCTTTTACAATTTAATGCGAGACTTTGGGATTCCCTTTTAATGCACTCTGCTTCTCTTACTCGCTTTTTTGTTTCCGCTCTGAAGCTTTTATATTCAGTCTGGTCCTCAGTCACATTATCAATCCGATATCAGTCATAGAGTCATACAGTGCAGAAAAGGCCCTTCGGCCCATCAAGTCTGCACCAACAGAAGCACACTTTTTCTTCTTCGTCTTTGAGTTCCCTCTCATCATCTAGGGAGCAATGGATTTATTTTCCCCAACATTTCCCCTCCTGGGAATATACCGTGGCAGTGCCCGAGCTATCTCTTCTTTAAAGGCCGTTCATTTGTTCAGTTACAGTTTTGCCTGCTAACCTTTGATTCCAATTCATCTGACCCAGATCAATTCTTACTTGATTAAAGCTGTTTTTCCCCCCAAGTTAATTATTCTTGCTTTGGATTGTACTTGTCCTCTTTCATAGCCAACCAAAAACCTTCTAATACAATGATCACACTGAATATTTTCCTGCTGACATTTGGTTTACCTCATTCCCAAGAACCGGGTCTAGCAATGCCTCCTTTACTGTTGGACTGGAAGCTGCAGACAATTCTCCTGAATACACTCGAGAAACTCTTGTCCCTCTTTGCCTTTTACACTACTACAATCCTTATCTACGTTCAGATAATTAAAGTCCCCCATTCTATAGTTCTTGTACCCCTCTGTAATTTCCTTGAACATTTGTTCCTCTATAACCTTGGCAATAGTTGGCGGTCTCTTGACTTCACCAAGCAATATAATTTCACCTTTTTTGTTCCTTAGCTCCAGTTAAATGGATTCTACCCATGACTCCTCTGGAGCATCCTTTCTCTCTACCACTACAATGTCCTCCTTAATCAAGACTACCACCGCACCTTTTTCCTGAAAACCTTGTATCCAGGAATATTTAATACTCTGTCCTATCTTTCTTTGATCTAAGTGTCTGTTTGTAGCCACAATATCACATTTCCACATGGCAATCTCATCTGTAACTCATCAATCTTATAAAACTACAAAATCTTGTAAGGCTACAAAAGGTTGTGAATGTAGCCCAATCCATCATGCAAACCAGCTTCCCATCCATTGACTCTGTCGACACTTTCTGCTGCCTCGGAAAAGCAGCCAGCATAATTAAGGACCCCACGCACCCCATACATTCTTTCTTCCACCTTGTTCTGTCGGGGGAAAAAAAGTCTGAGGTCATGTACCAAGGGACTCAAGAACAGTTTCTTCTCTGCTGCTATCACACTTTTGAATGGATCTACCTCACACTAAGTTGATCTTTCTCTGCATTCTAGCTATAACTGTAACACTACATTCTGAACTCTCTTGTTTCCTTCTCTATGAATGGTATGCTCTGTCTGTATAGGGCGCAAGAAAAAATACTTTTCACTGTATGCTAATACATGCAAAAAAAATTAAACAAATCAAATTACCACACAACCACAGCGCAACCTTAATTTAGACGTTATTACTTTTGCCCTTAGTCTGAACCCGCCGAACAACTTACTGTTTCCGACTCGAGTGCTATCTATCTCTCCCAGTATTCTGTGAACTTTGATATTTTTCACAATTACCTCCTGGTTCCCACACCCTGCTCAGTTGGTCCAAGGTCAAAATCAGTTGTAGAACATTTTCAACATCATCTCCAGCCAGAGTGCACTTTCCCTTCCAGAAGTACAAATTGGCTTCATGCACAAGCTGACTTTGGGCCTCCTGATGAGACATGCAAACATTCACTTTAGGGCAGCATGGTGGCACAGTGGTTAGCACTGCTGCCCCACAGCGCCAGAGACCCGGGTTCGATTCCCAGCTTGGGTCGCTGTCTGTGTGGAGTTAGCACATTCTCCCTGTGTCTGCGTGGGTTTCCTCCGGGTGCTCCGGTTTCCTCCCACAGTCCAAAGATATGCAGGTTAGGCAGATTGGCCATGCTAAATTGCTCCTTAATGTCAGGGGGACTAGCTTGGGTAAATGCATGGGATTATGGGGATAGGGCCTGGGTGGGATTGTAGTCGGTGCAGGCTCAATGGGCCGAATGGCCTTGTTCTGCGCTGGATGATTCTATGATTTCAACAGCTCGTTTAGTGCTGGCTGCACAATACTATCATATTAATTAGTCGGTAGTACGGATTTTGATGTTGTCTGCATTTGAAGCAAGAGGAGGGGTTAATCCCATATCACAATTCCCGCATTCATTTTCCAGGGTCCAATTTTGCCCCCAAACATTTTGGTTCTGGAAACTGAAAACAGCCATGTAAAAATGTATCACAGGAAACCTCTTTCTAAAGATCTAAATATTTCTGACACAAACATTTCACAATCAGAGTTTTGCTGAAGAGCTAATCACAGCTTGGTATGGCTCCTGCTCTGCCCAAGACTGCAAGAAACTACAAAAGGTCGTGAATGCAGCCCAATCCACCACGCAAACCATCCTCCCATCCACTGACTCTGTCTACACTTCCTGCTGCCTCGGAAAAGCAGCCAGCATAATTAAGGACCCCACGCACCCCGGACATTCTCTCTTCCACCTTCTTCCATCGGGAAAAAGATACAAAAGTCTGAGGTCACGTACCAACCGACTCAAGTTTCTTCCCTACTGCCGCCAGACTTTTGAATGGATTTACCTTGCATTAAGTTGATCTTTCTCTGCACCCTAGCTATGACCGTAACATTACATTCTGCACTCTCTCCTTTCCTTCTCTATGAACGGTACGCTTTGTCTGTATAGCACGCAATACTTTTCACTGTTTGTTAATGCATGTGACAATAATAAATCAGATCATGCACCCTCTCCTTTCCTTACGCACTCTCTCCTTTCCTTCTCCCCCAGGTACGCGATGAACAGTATGCTTTGTCTGTACAGTGTGCAAGGAACAATACTTTTCACTGTATCCCAATACATGTGACAAAAATAAATCAAATCAAATCATAATTAGTTTGGCAAACTGCTTTCTGAAAAATAATCCACTGGCCATTTTCTTTCGCACAGACCAAAATTTGTAAAATAGGGTTGGAAATATAATTTTAAAAGTTGAAAAGAAATCTCTCAAGATAGCCTGATTAAATTTATCAATTGAATTGTCTTTTTCAGTTTTTAGTATTGTCATTAAACGTCTTACTTCCAGTTCTCAGTTTATCTCACAAAGATCTTTCATTTATATCTGCACTTTTCGAACATTTACAGCTCACACACTTACCCCAGCTTGCAATTGTGATTTAATGGAAGCTGCAATTTATGTCCCTCCATCATATTAGGATTTGAGAGGTTAGCAAGCCTGAAAAATCCTGCAGATTGAATTTGACTTCAGGAGAGTCTGGCGTTTGTTCAAATTTCAGCACATACTTCCGATTTTGAACTGCTCAGACAGAGCCACGGGTGTGGACTGGGTTTCTCGGATAGCGAGGTTCCCTACCCTGTCACTGAGAAGGTCAGCAAGGAACATGTCCCCATTGAACGTGGCAACCCACAGCCATTTTATGCTCCGCAAAACATTAATTGACTGAAGACTGGACCTCTGCCCCTATCACTGGTCCTAATCTCGAATAACTCAATATGCCACGTCAGGCCACCCTCCAAGATGAAGGTATATTGCAGCAAAAAAAGGGTTTATTTTAATGAAAAGGTGAAAACAAGCAATAAATGGGTACTTTGAATGTCAGGCTTTAAACACACTATTTTGATCCTAATTGCTTATTATCACAATTGGAACTTGAAGAGCTGATTAGACCCAATTCTTGTTCAGCATTTTACATGCATTTCATGCACCCACTTATAATGAAGGCATGGAATGGTTGGCACACAGCGGTATATTTCAGGTTGGCTCATGGACAAAGTGAAGGCGGACACAGATTTCCAGATGTGGAAATCCTGGTGGAGAATGCCAGAGGGAGAGAGATGCCCTGTATCTGCAGGGGTTGGGGAAGATTCCCCTTCGCCCTCCCGTTCCCTCACTACTGAGGCACTTGCTGCTGCTTCACTTGGCCCCATGCCTGCCTCCCATTCCTCTCGCTCAACAACGGGGACTCCTGACAAGATACCAATAAGTTCTCCCTTTCATAGGGGGTGGCTCCTATAAGGTGTCCATTAAGGTTTAGAGGCACATCACTTACTCTTTCTTAGGGGAAGTACTCAGAGAATTTTCATTTCCAGAATAAATATTGCCAGAGTGTTGGTGAAGCCAAGTGTCTCAGAATCTAGACCAGAGAACAAAGAACAGTACAGCACAAGAACAGGCCCTTCGGCCCAACAAGTCTGTGCTGACATAGATGCCTCTCTAATCTAATATTTTCTTGCCTCGACATGGTCCTTATCCCTCTATTCCCTGCCTATTCATGTATCTCTTCAGATGCCTCTGGAAAGTTGTTATAGAATCTACTTCTGCTACCTCCTCTTCCACCTCCTTCAGGCATTCCCCACCCTCTGTGTAGAAAAACTTACCCCTTACATCCCTTTTAAACATTCCCCCTCTCACTTTCAACCTATGCCCCCCGAGTAATTGACCCTTCGACCCTGTGAAAAAGACTCTGACTATCTACTCTATCCAAGCCTGTCATAATCTTGTAAACTCCTATCAGGTCTCCCCTCACCCTCTGATGCTCCACTAAAAACAATACAAGTTTGTTCAACCTTTCTTCATAATCCATATCCTCCAAACCAGGCAACATCCTGGTAAATCTCTTCTGCATCCTTTCCAATGCATCAACATCTTTCCGGTAGTGTGGTGACCAGAATTGTACTCCAAATGCGGCCTAACCAAAGTCTTATACAGCTGCAACATGATTTTCCAATTCCTATACTCAACATCCCGACTGACAAAGGCCAGCATGCCATTTGTCTTCTTGACCACCCTTGTCCGCCTAAGTTGCCACCTTCAGGGATTTGCATGCCTAGATCCCTCTGTATGCTATTATTTCTAAGGGCTCTACCATTTACTGTATACTTTCCTTCTGCAGTAGACCTTCCAAATTGTATCACCTCAAATTTGTCCAGATTAAATTCCATCTGCCATCTTTTGGCCCAGGTCTCTAGCTGATTTATATCCTGCTGTATCCTCTGACAATCCTCCTCACTATCCGCTACTCCTCCAATTTTTGTAGCATCTGCAAATTTACTAATCAGGTCACCTACATTTTTCTCCAAATCATTTATATATGTTACAAACAACAGAGGCTCAAGCACTGATCTTTGCGGAACACTGCTTGTCACAGACCTCCCAGTTAGAAAAGTACCCTTCCACTGCTACTCTCTGCTTTCTACGCCCAAGCCAGTTTTGTATCCATCTTACCAGCTCACTTCGGATCCCATATGACTTCACCTTCTGTATCAGCCTGCCATGAGGAACCTTATCAAAGGCTTTACTAAAGTCCATGGATACAACACCCATTGCCCTGCCCTCTCTCCCAATATGTTTCAAATGTCTTTTTCAAACCTCCAGCATAAGACCATAAGACATAAGAGCAGAATTAGGCCATTCAGCCCATCGAGCCTGCTCCGCCATTGAATCATGACTGATTTATTTTTTCTCATCCCCGTTCCCCTGCCTTTTCCCCATAATGCCTGATCCTCTTATTAATCAAGAACCTATCTATCTCTGTCTTAAAGACACTCAATGACCTGGCCTCCACAGTCTTCTGCGGCAACAGCTCCACAGATTCACCACTCTCTGGCTGAAGAATTTCTTCCTCATCTCTGTTTTAAAGGATCGTCCCTTTAGCCTGAGGTTGTGCCCTCTGGTTCTAGTTTTTCCTACTAGTGGAAACATCCTCTCCACGCAGCAGGTGAGCAGTAAAAAATTACCTTTAAATAGTACTTGCAATCTTGCCCCATGACTTGCTAACTCCTAATCAGCTGGTCAGTGCTTTGATGATGGTGTTAGGTTGAGGGTTATCCACTAAAATGCCATGCGGCCTCCTTAATGGGCACCAGTAGGCAGTTTAAGTGGCAATCACCCGGGACAGCCATTCTGAGCACAAGCTTCGGCACCTTTACCAAGTTGGCATCTTGCGATTATTGGGCCTTAACCAGCATCTCAGTTCAAGATGCCACCTTGGTCTGCTTTGGGATACCTGAAGTATCCAGCGCAAGTAATCACCCTAAAACTTTATGATTCCTATTAGAAGTGAAATCTAAAGGGAAATCTCTTTAAGGTTCCCCTCCAGGTTAACTGTGGTGTTTGTTACACTTCCATTCAATGTGTGGAGTTTGCATGTTCTCCCCGTGTCTGTGTGGGTTTCCTCCGGGTGCTCCGGTTTCCTCCCACACTCCAAAGATGTGCGGGTTAGGTTGATTGCTCATGATAAATTGCCCCTTCATGTCAGGGGGACTAGGAGGATAAATATGTGGGGTTACGGGGATAGGGCCTGGGTGAAATTGTTGTCAGTGCAGTCTCGATGAGCCAAATGGCCTCCTTCTGCACTGTAGATTCTATGATTCTGTCCTTTTTTTGTTCAGCTGAATTTCTAACATGCTTGAAAGCCTTTTACAACATTGAAGAGTCTGCAAATCAATTTGCTGAAGAGTTCACACATGGGTGGGATTATTTCTGTTTGTCTGACATGGAATGCAAACTGGATGCATGCACATCTTAAATTAAAGATTTGGGATATTGTGTGTGAAACAAATCACTATATAAACAACAACACCGCACAACAAAGAGATGATTACTTTAATTTTGTCAATGAAGCAACCACTTTCTTTGTCTCTTGAATCTGCAAAGCAGAATGCTTTTCTCAGGCATAGATGGCCTTTGAAGATTATAATCTCTAGAATAAAGAGTCAGAAATAACACTGAAAACTGCAATTACTATTTTCACAAACATTTATTATCTCATGAGTAACTTTTGTAGTTCATAAGCTCTCATGATTAAACATTCAAAAGTCTATTTAATAAGATTGTGATTCTTTGGACCATCCATAAATTTCGCCATTGGTTTAAAGTAGGAAATCATTCCAATTTGGAAAGTCAGTTCTATATGGTCGTAATACATTATGAGTTTTTAAAAAATATATGGCTTGCAAGCACAGTACAGTGATGTTTCCTTGGAACCATGTATATTTCTTTTATTTCCCTCAGAGGCGTGTCTGATGTCAGGTTACCCAACGTGCTGCTGTTCTTTGATCTGTAGACCAGGTCGGCATCTCTTGTTTTTTTTTAAAAAATCAGTCGCTAGTAACATTTTTAACTACTTGGAGAAAAGCATTTAAGCTGCAAACAGTTCCAAATTCCCTTCACAATCATTAAATCATTTGAATCTCGAAGAAGGTGAACTATTTGCTCACCTTAAGAGACCTTTAATTGCAGTTTGAAGCAAAGACTTGGCATCTTTTACGAAAAATAAATTGTTGCAGCGAGTTAATCCTTTATAGCCTGCTGTTTCAAGTTCTTTATTGTAGACAGTTGGGCGCCCTGGTACAGTTAAGATCAGAGGTGCTGATAACCTGGGCCATGATTTATGGGAACTTGGGGTTGCAATCACTTAATGAGGAAAGCTAGAGTGTCAACGCATTTATTAAATGCAGGAGCGCTTCCTGGAGTTTCCATTTGAGTCCAGTTCTTCAAAATGGATTTTTAAAATAAATTTTCCCCCTGCAAAAATCCCTTCACGTTTTAACCTCGGTGTGATTTCATTCGTGGGGGTTGCTTTGACATTCGCAGTTTTAACCGTTTTGCAGTTTCCGCGCTGCTGTTATTGAGTGTTTGGTAAGTCAACTCTAGAATTAAACACTTACACCTCGTAACTCTTCGTAAAAATCAAACAAGTGGAAAAGTACCCCTAGTCCAAGTCAACTCAGAGCTAATACAATTTCCTTTCATCTACATATTCCACCGCTCACCTTATGAAGACGGCGGAAAGAGCTGAAAAGGAACCAGGTTTCTTTTCCGAGCCTGAGACAAAGCTGAGGTTACTAGCAATCGACGGCATCGCACACAAATAACACACACACAAATCTTGTAAAATATCATAACTGAAGTCACTTTGAACTCCTTGCGGTGACCGTTCTTTACCTTTGCCCTTCTTTCATCATCAATTTAACAGCAAACTGAATTTCAGGAAATGTGAATGTTGCTTCAACTGTGGATAAATGAACAAATGATAAAGAAATATGGGGAAAATCATTCAGGAAGAAGGTAAACTCAGAAGTACTTAAGGTGTCATAAATGAATATTCTGACATGTAGAGTAAAGAGCGACATGGTAGCACAACTTTTAGCACTGCTGTCTTACAGCGCCAGGGACCCAGGTTCAATTCCCGGCTTGGGTCGCTGTCTGTGCGGAGTCTTCACGTTCTCCCCGTGTCTGCGTGACTTTTCTCCAGGTGTTCCGGTTTCTTCCCACAGTCTGGAAGACGTGCTGGTTAGGTGCATTGGCCGTGCTAAATTCTCCCTCAGTGTACCCAAACAGGTGCCGCAGTGTGGCAACTAAGGGGTTTTCACAGTAACTTCATGGCAGCGTTAATGTAAGCCTACTTGTGACACTAATAAATAAAAAAATATATATATATACTGTGAAAATGCCCCTACCTCTCAGTGATGCCACCAATTTGATGCCACATCAACCCGGCCCACAAATTTAGTGCCTCTCAGGTCATAAATCAATCGATTGGGCACACTCCTATTTGTCACCAAAGCAACCCCTGCCTGAAGTGTGCACATTGGATAATGGCAGTCACAGGATTGACTATGACGTTCCCTATAGCTGAATGTCCTACCCATCTTCGCAGTCAAGGCTTATACATGACTAATAGTTATTTGGGCATGGCAGGGGAGGATGCCTCTTATCCAGGCATCAGTCAAAGCCCACTGAGAGGGTAGGAGATTAGAAACAATGAAGAATGGAACCACAAATGTACTTAACAAAATATAGTAATGGGAGACCACATTGGTCCTCAGCATTTACTTATATATTTACAGTTTGCGGAATTAAAACAATACTGACTAATACAGCACGTGAAATGTCCCTGTACTTCCAAAGAACTGTGAACTCACAGGAATCAATCAAAATTACAATGTAAAAACCACATTATTTAGCCTAACCAGACCACGTTAACATTCTCCCTCCATGTAAGGGAAATAGAGTTTGACAAATATATGAGATAATTTTTAGGATGTAACCAGATAAAGGAGAATCAGTAGATGTAATGGCTATAAATTATCTGGTCCCACCCAGGGCAAACCCCCACTGTGGGTTTCCCGGTGATGGGGGATGCATACAACAGGAAACCCCATTGACGAGGGTTGGACCAGAAGATCCCACCACCAGCCAATGGCAGGCCACCTCTAATCCCACGGAACATGCCGTGGGGTTGCGGAAAATTCAACCGGGGGGGGGGGGCTGGGGGGCGGGATTGCAAAAGGGATTTGATAAGATCACGCAAACCAGCCTCCTATTCATTGACTCTGTCTACACTTCACACTGCCTCGGAAAAGCAGCCAGCATCAAGGACCCCACACACCCAGACGTAGCCTCTTCCACCGGGAAAAAGATACAAAACTCTGAGGTCACGTACCAACTGACCCAAGAACAGCTTCTTCCTTGCTGCCATCAGACTTTTGAATGGGCCTACCTCACATTAAGTTGATCTTTCTCTGCACCCTAGTTATGACTGTAACACTACATTCTGCACTCTCTCCTTTCCTTCTCCTCTATGTACTCTATGAATGGTATGCTTTGTCTGTAAAGCCGCACAAGAAACAATACTTTTCACTGTATCCCAATACATGTGACATTAATAAATCAAATCAAAAGAAGAATGCCACACAAAAGATTAATACGTAGATTTGGGGATGATACATTAGCACAGATTGAGGATTAATTCACAGACACATATCAGGGGGTAGGGATAAATGGGGCATTTTCAAGTTCGCAGACTATGACTAGCTATTTACAATCTATATTAATGACTTAGATGAAGAGACAGAGAGTAATGTAAGTTTGCTGATGGTACAATGCTAGGTGGGAATACAAGCTTTGAGGAGGACACAAAGAGGTGCAAAGAGATATAGACAGGTTAATTGAGTGGGCAACAAGATGATAGAGCATAAAGTGGGGAAGTTTGAGGTTATTCATTTTGGTTGTAAGAATAAAAATAAATATTTTTTAAATGGCGTGAAACTTATAAATATTGATGTGCAGAGAGACAATAATGTTCTAGGTACACAAAAAGTTAGCATGCAAATACAACAAGCAATTAGGAAAGCAAATGGCATGTTGGCCTTTATTGCATGAGGATTGGAGTACAAGTAAAAAGAAATCTTGCCACAACAATGCTACAGGGCTTTGGTGGGACCATATGTAGAAAATTATGGACAATTTTGGTCTTCATATTTAAGGCTGTACTTGCATTGAAGCAGTACAGCAAATGTTCCCTCAATTGGTCTCTGGAATGAGGGGGTTGTCCTATGATGAGAGGCTGACTAAGCTGGGTCTATATTCTCTGGGTTTGGAAGAATGAGAGATTAATTCATTGAAACATTCAAGATTATGAAGGGGATTGATAGTGTAGATAGTAAGATGTAGTTTCCCCTAGCTGGGGAATTTAGAATAAACAGTTGAAGGACGTACTGGTTAGGTGCATTGGCCATGCTAAATTCTCCCTCAGTGCACCCAAACAGGCGCTGGTGTGTGGCAACTGGGGGATTTTCACAGTAAGTTCATTGCAGTGTTAATGTAAGCCTACTTGTGACTCAAATAAATAAACTATCCCAAAAAAAAACATCATTTAGGACTGAGGTGAGGAAAGATTTCTTCACTCAAGGGGTTGTGACCGTCCTATGGCCCGATCACTGGTCTCCCGGACATGTCCGGGCCAGTCTCGCACCCCCCCACCCTCCCGGCCCGTCTAGATTCCCCGTCCCCCGCCACCCCCACTGCAGCCCCAATCCCCCGCCCCTACCCCATCGATCTCCACCCCCTCCCCCCCCACCACTGGCAGCTCTAAACCCCCCCCCCACTGTATTCGCCCCCTGCACAGTCCCAAATCCTCCAGCAGGCTGCCCCCCCCCGCCCCCGCCCACCCGGATGGCCAGCCCCAATCGCTACCTCCCTCCCTCTCCCAATCGCAACTGCAGAGTGGCAGCAGGAACCCCCACCACCACCAATCACTCCCCAGCGGCCCTGTCTCATTAAGCCCCACCCTTCAATAGGCCCCAACCCCTTGGCACCGCCCCATGCTCGGAGAATTCAGTCCCAGACCTGCTAATGATATTCAAAGTAGATTTAAATGAGAGGCTGCATAGATTAAGCAGCTCCGCGGGAGCTGACAGCGCAGATATCTGGCATTAGGAGAGGCGCAGAGGCCCCGATGCCCAGCGCAGATTGTGCGAATTGGCCGCCGCTACAGTCTCCTGGCCCGCTGCGCCAGAAAAGCAGTGTAGTGGGATGGGGGAATCGCCCCCATGATGTCCGTTGGTGACACCATGGGCGGGATTTTACGACCTTGCTCGTGCTGAAACCGGAAAATCCCGCCCGAGGTCAACGGACATTTCCATAGTCTGCCCCTCGCCCACTCTGATTCCCCTGGCGGGTGGGATGGTAAAATTCTGGCCCATATTTCTGCCCAGAACTACAGGTTCTTAAGTATAATATGGCAATGCGGAGATTTTGTTTCATCTCCCTGCACTTCATGATTAACACCACAACTGCAAACCATTTTTGTGGCGAGACTGTTGGCTCCGGGATAATGTGGCGAGCCTGTCATGTGCTTGATGTCATTTAGCACACATGTCCCTAAAATCTCCTCCAGCATACTCTGGTCCATTGGTCTGAAATGACCTTTTCAGGTGTGCCAAACAAACTGACAATTGCACTCACTGCGTTCACCACAGACACACTTGAGGTATCCTTCCTGCTGTCTCGGAAAAACAGCCAGCATAATTAAGGACCTCACGCACCCCGGACGTTCTCTCTTCCACCTTCTTCCATCAGGAAAAAGATACAAAATTCTGAGGTCACGTACCAACCAACTCAAGAACAGCTTCTTTTCTGCTGCCATCAGACTTTTGAATGGACCTACCATATATTAAGCTGATCCTTCTCTACACCCTAGCTATGACTGTAACACTACATTCTGCACCCTCTTCTTTCCTTCTCCCCTATGTAGTCTATGAATGATATGCTTGGTCTGTATAGCGCGCAAGAAACAATACTTTTCACTGTACACCAATGCATGTGACAATAATAAATCAAATCAAATCAAAGACTTGGAAAAGCAGTCAACGATGAGGAAAAAGCCGTCAGATTGGGCAGCAAATAAATCTGTTGCAATTTTAGACCAGGGATGCAATTGAATCGTGTGAAGGTGTAGAGGTTCTTTGTGTTGATGTGGACAGTGACCCTGGCACACTTTGCACATCCTCATTCATTCTCAGTATCTTTCTAAATCTCTGTCCAATGAACAGTTTCCCCTGCCAGGTGCCTAGTCTGCTCTATGCCCGTATGCCTCTGCTGTACGGGGGTGGCACGGCGGCACAGTGGTTAGCACTGCTGCCTCACAGCGCCAGGGACCCAGGTTCGATTCCTGGCTTGGTTCACTATCTGTGCGGAGTCTGCACGTTCTCCCCGTGTCTGCGGAGGTTTCCTCCAGATGCATTGGTTTCCTCCCACAGTCCGAAAGACATGCTGGTTTGGTGCATTGACCATGCTAAATTCTCCCTCAGTGTACCCAAACAGATGCCAGAGTGTGGCGACGAGGGGATTTTCACAGTAACTTCATTGCAGTGTTAATGTAAGCCTACTTGTGACTAATAAATAAACTTTAACTTTTGTAACTTACAAAAGGAATTTTTGTAACTTCCTGATAAGGAGCTTCCCCTTCACCAGTCTTCATTTGTGGATACTCCATTTAGGAGTATATTTATGGCTGGGATAGACAGATTTTTTGGTCTCTCAAGGGATTCAGGGGACTTGAGACTGGGTGGCAAAATGGAGTTGAAGCCCAGAATCAGCCATGATCGTATTGAATGGGGGTGCAGTCTCAGCGGACCCTAAGGTCAACTCCAACTCCTATTCCTTATGTTCCCTGGAATAATAAACTGATTTTACAGTGACTAGTTCTCCTCTGGCTGAAATATATAAACATTTGCTTGACGATTTCCTGCATTTTCCATAGAAATTCTTCGTTTTAACCCTCCCCACTTATAATGTCTGTGGGCAGGCACTGTGTAAGAAACGCGATGAGCCAAAGATCCATCACAATCTGCTGGTAGATAGGACACTTGCGTCAGAGAGAAAACAGTGGAGTTTGACTGGGGTCAACTGTTCTTGTTGCTATAGAGAGTAAGAGGGAGGAAGTACCATTAAAGAGACATATTTTAATTGGTAAAACCAGGGTTGGGAATCGATTTCATTTTCATTTTTTCAATGCTGCAATAATGTCAAAAACATCCTACTTCAACTTATCTAAATTCCACGAATTGTAGCTTTCTTACTTGCTGCCTAAACAAACAGCCTATTTACTAAAATGATGAACCCAATTCCAGGAACCCCTTGGTCAACATGTTATCCATTTAGCATTGTTCCACTTTAACATTGGTAAGTTAATGGAGCCTGTAATCGCACTCAGTGTCACAAGGTTAGATTTAAGGTTGTTTTCTGCACTTTCCCGATTGGCACCATTTTGGCTGAATGACAGAGCTTTAAAAACAAAATATGCTTCAAATTAAAGGGAAAATGTCAATTTCTTCAGGTTGCCGTGGATCCGCTTCCAAAACTCCTGCTGTCTGCTCTTCCTCATCACTGCAGATCCTCCCCTTTCCCAACATTGAGAGTTGCGGTCGCTTCCCACTCCCCAACGTCAAGATTGCGTCCTCTTCCCCTCCCAACCTCTGAGTTGTGGCCTCCATCACCTCCCCTGCCCCTCCCCACCCCCAAACCCAGGCCGCGATTCTCCCATCCCGCTGCGCTAACTCGCACGGGATTCACGCGAGAGTTCACACCGCACTGGCGTCTCCCAGCGCCAGATTTCCGGCGGGGTCTGCTCTGGCAGGGAGGCGGGACTCGCAGCTAAATGATCATTTAAATATCATTTAAGTGCTATTAGCGGGCCCAGGACTGAATTCTCAGGGCCCGCTCATCTCTCCCACCCCGCCAAGAGTATTTCACTCCAGAGGAGTTTAGAGTAGCTCCCCACATTCGGGAAACTAGCAGGAGATCCCACAGGAGTGAACGGGGGGGGGCAATTCGGGCAGCGGGGGGGTGCCCCAGGGCATGGGCACCCTGGCAGCGCCAGCCTGTATCCCCTGGCACTGCTGAAGGGTCAAAGTGCCAATGCCCGGGGGCACCTTGGCACTGCCCATCAGCATGGGGCAGTGCCACTGGGATGGGGCCTAAGGGAGTGGTGCCTAAAGGGGGGAGGGGGTGGGGCCTGGGGGCGATCGGCATGGATGAGGGGGTGCCATTGCCACTGTGCAGAGGAATTGATGGGGGAAGGAGGGAGGCCAGTGATCAGGGCGGGCTGTGGCAGGGAGGGGGTTGAGCCGGAAATGGGGCGGAGTCGGGACTACAGAGGAGGGGTTTGGTACTGCGGGGAGGGTGACCGGGACTGCAGCGGGGGGGAGGGGGGGCGATAGGGACTGCGGGGGGAGGTTGGTACTGCGGGGGGGTCAGGACTGCAGGGGGGGGGTCAGGACTGTGGGGAGGGCCTGCAGATCGGGGTGGACTGGGGAGTGGGGGTCAGGGCTGGGCTCGGGAATGGTCAGGGGGGGGCCAACGGTTGGGCTGTGGATGGGGGGGGCGGGGGGGAGGGGCAGAGCGCCGGTATTGCGGGAGAGCTGGCCAGCAATCAGGAGACCATCAGCATGGGGCTACTGTGCAAGCGCCGATCTCGACAATGACAGATCGGCGCACGCGCAGTGGCCCGCTCAGCGCGCTGGTTTCAGCCTCTCCAGCGGGAATAGACCCGCCCCCTGAAACTTAATGATATTCACGCTAGTGCACTCTGCAGTGCACAGAGTGTGGGAGATTCCTCTCTGAACTCCCACTAAAAAAAACAGCGTGAATTACTCCCGTTTTCTTGCGAATTCGACACTTCGAATATTTTTGTGAGAATTTCACCCCCACTCTCTGGCCGAACATCCTACTCCCTAACTCGCCCTCTCTCTGCTTCCCTCGTCTGGGACAATATTCCCGTTTGGAGATTCTATCCAAAGCCAGAGCGCCGAATGTGAGTCCCGATGGTGCGGAAGTGCCAAATTGCGGCGACTGCAATCCATTTTTTAAAAAAAATACTCCTGCCTCGGTGCCCTTCTGCAAAGACCTCGTTGGCAGGAGCATTCAACAAAAAACACGGATTGTCGTCGCCCCAACACAACAATTCTGCACCATCGGAATTCACACTGCTCCAACATCAGAGCTCTGATTGGATCTGGATTTCAAACAGGAACACAGGTCCAGGAGGGAAAAGCAACAAGAGCGTGAGTCAGGGAGTGGGAGATTCAGCCAGAGACTGGGTCAGGGAGAGGCGGAGGCCACAACTCAGAGGTTGGGAGGGGGAGAGGATGCAACCCTGAGGTTGGAGAGTAGGGAGAGACCACAACTCGCAATGTTGGGAAAGGGCAGGATCTGCAGTGACAAGGAAGACCAAAGAGCGGGAGTTTTGTATGCAGAATCCACGCAGACTGGAAACATTGTCAGTAGAAATTTACATCTTTTTATTTTTAAGTTTATTTATTTTGGAAGTTATGCCATTCGCCAATGGAGGATTTCAGTGATATGAAGTATTTGGCTGATGATTCTCCCATCCCTCTGCACTGCATGTTTAGGGCAGCAGGCCAGGAGACTCAAGCAGAGGCTGTTTTGCAGGCTCCCCATGAGTTTGTGTCTTTATATGCCCTGTTTGTGAACAGAACTCCCACTTACCTGACGAAGGAGCAGCGCTCTGAAAGCTAGTGGCTTTTGCCACCAAATAAATCTGTTGGACTTGAACCTGGTGTTGTGAGACTTCTTACTGTGTTCCCCACTGGACACCAGGGTCTCCACGTGTCTCCCAGCGCTGGATTTCCAGCACCGTCAGCTCCATGCCAGAAATCGGCACAAAGCTACCTAATGTATTCAGCAGCTCATTTTCAGTATAATTCAAATGGCATTAGCGGTACGGGCCTGCCAGCCTCTCCCCACCCCGCCAGGAGTATTTCACTCCAGAAGTGTTTAGTATAGCTCCCCACTTAGGGGAAGCTGGCAGCCCAACCCCGCTGGAGTGAAGGGGGGGGGGGGGCAATCAAGACCCTCCAGAGGATCGGGCGCAAGAGGGTGCACCCTGGGCATTGCCACCTTGGCACTGCCAGCCTCCGCACCCCTGGCACTTCCCAAGGGGCATCTTGTCATTGCCCACTGGGCATGAGGCAGTGTGAAGGTGGCGGGGCCTAATAGGGGTGGGCCTGATGCGGACGGGATCTCCAGGCAGAGATCAATGGGGATGGGTTCCGCTGCTATTCTGCTCTTTGGACTGAGTGACAGAGGGAGGGAGGTCTGCGATCAGGGCTGGAAATTGGGGTGAGGGGTGAGGTCAGCCTGCTTTTGGGGGGAGGTCGGGGCTGCAGGGGAGGAGGGGTCAGGATTGCAGGTTGGATGTCAGCTACGACTCTCACCAACTTTTACAGATGCACCATAGAAAGCATTCTTTCTGGTTGTATCACAGCTTGGTATGGCTCCTGCTCTGCCCAAGACTGCAAGGAACTACAAAAGGTCATGAATGTAGCCCAATCCATCACGCAAACCAGCCTCCCATCCATTGACTCTGTCTACACTTCCCGCTGCTTCAGCAAAGCAGCCAGCATAATTAAGGACCCGACACACCCCGGACATTCTCCCTTCCACCTTCTTCCTTCGGGAAAAAGATACAAAAGTCTGAGGTCACGTACCAACCGATTCAAGAACAGCTTCTTCCCTGCTGCTGTCAGACTTTTGAATGGACTTACCTTGCACTAAGTTGATCTTTCTCTACACCCTAGCTATGACTGTAACACTACATTCTGCACCCTCTCCTTTCCTTCTTTATGAACGGTATGTTTTTTCTGTATAGTGCACAAGAAACAATACTTTTCACTGCATGCTAAT
Source organism: Mustelus asterias (assembly GCF_964213995.1). Taxonomy (NCBI): domain Eukaryota; kingdom Metazoa; phylum Chordata; class Chondrichthyes; order Carcharhiniformes; family Triakidae; genus Mustelus; species Mustelus asterias. The sequence goes on along the minus strand of NC_135813.1, from coordinate 71,451,812 downwards.
TCATGTGACAATAATAAATCAAATCAACTCAAATCAAATCAAATGCGGGGGCGGGGAGAAGATGGGAGGTTGGGGCTGCCGGTGGAGGGAGGAGGCAGGAGATCGAGGCGGGCGGGGAGTGGAGGGGGGGGAGGTGGGTCGGGGCTGGGCCCGGACACGTCTGCGGGGCCTACGATCGGGCCGTGGGGGAATCGCACAGCCGGCGATGCGGGGATCACGGGGCTGGCCAGCGATCGAGTTGGCCAACAATCAGGAGACCGGCAGACAGGGGCCAGTGCACATGCGCCGATATTGGTGCTGGCAGATCAGCACATGCTCACTGACCAGCTCAGGGTTATGCTGCCAGCCTCTCCAGTGAGAATAGGCCCTGCCCCCTGATTCCTTGGAGTGATTCTCGCTAGGGCACACAGAGTGGGAGATTCATTTTGAAACTCCCACGTGATTTACTCAAAATCGACACTTAGAATTTTTTCTGGAGAATTGCCTCCCTTCAACTTTGAGGGAATAATGTTTGAAATATTTTTTTGATAATGTGTGTCCTATAGAGCTGGATGGCAGTTTTAACATTGACTCCTGTGGGAATCAATGTTTCACATAAAGGAGTTTTGCTTAAAGTCATGATTTGGGGGAATGATATCTCTAATGGGGACTTACTATCCTCGTTCAGAGAGTATGCCATTATATGGTTCACAATGGAGCATTCTCTGGGTAGATCTTGCACTGAAAACATCACCGTTACAGTACTGGATTATATTCAAGGCTGCATATGCCAGAAAAAATACCCACTTAATGCCAGCAAAAATAGCAAATACTGTGACAATGTCATCCTACTTGGTACGGTCGAGGTGAAGCTTATGAAGATTAGGTGTGTTCTTTAGCAAAAAGAAGAATTTCAGATATCATTTTGTTTCACAACTTCATTCCATTTCTTGCCTTCACTCCATCTATTATCCTTTATAGTCACACCTCCTTATTCCCTTTCATCCATCCCATTCTGTCCATAAGACATGGGAGCAGAAGTAGGCCATTCAGTCCATCCAGTCTGCTCTGCCACTCATGAGAACATGACTGATCTGATCTGATATTCCTCAACGCCACTTTCCCTTCTTATCCCCATAACCCTTGATTAAAAATGTTTGTCTCAGCCTTGATCACACTTAACAACCCAGCCTCTATCGCTCTCTGCGATAAAGAATTCCACAGATTCACTACCCTCTGAGAGAAGAAATTCCTCCTCATCTCTGTCTCAAATGGGTGGCCCCTTACTCTGAGATTATGCCCTCTGGTCCTAGATTGAACTAAATTATACTGTTCCACATCTGCTGAACCTTTGCACCTGGATTGCTTCATACAAACAAACTTAACAACAAATAGTTTTCTTTCACTAACTTCCCATTTTACAAGCCTTATCTTGTGGCCACTTGAAGCAGCATTTAGATGAAGCACAGCCCTGAGATATTTTCCACCGCTCAGTGGTGGTATATATGTGTGTGTGTGTGGTATGCATTACTAAAGGGGATGGAACATCTACAGAAATTAAGAATTATTCATAATAGGAAGGACTTGATAGCGCTAGAGGGGGCTACAAAGGAAGTTCACCAGGATGTTGCCTGGGATGGAGCAATTGAGCTTTAAGAAGAAACTAGATAGGCTTGGATTTTTTCTTTAGAGCAGAGAAGGCTAAGGGAGGACATGATTGCGGTGTATAAGATTACGACTAATGCACAGACTACAATCAGGAAGAATAGGCAACAACACCTCCTCCATGATCATCCTCAACACCGGTGTCCCACAAGGCTGTGTCCTCAGCCCCTAACTATACTCCTTATACACTTATGGCTGTGTGGCCAAATTCCCTCCAACTCGATTTTTAAGTTTGCTGACGACACCACCGTAGTGGGTCAGATCTCAAACAATGATGAGACGGAGTACAGGAAAGCGATACAGAATCTGATGAACTGGTGCAATGACAATAATCTCTCCCTCAATGTCAACAAAACGAAGGAGCTAGTCATCGACATCAGGAAGCATAAAGGAGAACATGCCTCTGTCTACATCAATGGGGATTAAGTGCAAACGGTCGAGAGCTTCAAGTTTCTAGGCGTCCAGGTCACCAACAACCTGTCCTGGTCCCCTCATGCCGACACTATAGTTAAGAAATCCCATGCCTCTGCTTTCTCAGGAGGCTAAGGAAATTTGGCATATCAGCTACGACTCTTACTAACCTTTGCAGTTGTATGATAGAAAGCATTCTTTCTGGTTGCATCGCAGCTTGGTTTGGCTCCTGCTCTGTCCCGGACCACAAAAAACTACAAAGGGTCATGAACGAAGCCCAGTCCATCACTCAAACCAGCCTCCCACCCATTGACTCTGTCTACACTTCCCATTGCCTCGGAAAAGCAGCCAGCATAATCAAGGACCCCACGCACCCCGGACATTATCTCTTCCATCTTCTTGCGTCGGGAAAAAGATACAAAAGACCGAGGTCACGTACTAACCGACTCAAGAACAGCTTCTTCCCTCCTGCCATCAGACTTTTGAACGACCTACCTCACATTAAATTGATCTTTCTCTACACCCTAGCTCTGACTGTAACATTACATTCTGCACCCTCTCCTTTCCTTCTCTATGTACGGTATGCTTTGTCTGTATAGCACGCAAGAAACAATACTTTTCACTGTATACTAATACATGTGACAATAATAAATCAAATCAAAATCAAATCAAATCAAAGAAACAGGCACATCATCCTCAACAAGGGTAACATAACCACTGATAAAAGTTTAAAGTTTATCTATTAGTGTCACAAGTAGGCTTACATTAACACTGCAATGAAGTTACTGTGAAATTCCTTAGTCGCCACACTCCGGCGCCTTTTTGGGTACACTGAGCAAGAATTTAGCGTGGCCAATGCACCTAACCAGCACATCTTTCGGACTGTGGGAGGAAATCGAAGCACCCGGAGGAAACCCACACAGACACAGGGAGAACGTGGAAACTCCACACAGACAGTGTCCCAAACTGGGAATTGAACCAAGGTCGCTGGCACTGTGAGGCAGCAGTGCTAACCACTGTGCCACCATGCCGCCCCTCTTTCTACTCTCTTTCTTGCAGGACTAGGTAACACACAATGGAAGAGAGCAAAACGTAGCTGCTGATGGTTCTTGGGAGAGCCATAATGGGGGAGGGGGGCCCATGTGTCCCAATCCCAATGGAAAAGATGATCCTCTCGATCATGGGGTCGGCCATGATGGAGCCCGATGTCCCGAAGAGCATTGAGGATGGTGGCATCTTCCCGCCTTATGCCATATAAATTCAACTCCCAGCTCACCATCTTGCCGCTATCTGAGATGAATACAAGCTGCTGATGTTGTGACCATGTACATCTCACTTTCCAGCCCTTTCTCTCCCCCCTTCCTTCACCCGAACCTTCCCCTTCTGAGTTCCTGCTTTCAGACACTCAAGAGCTGCCAGCTGCCCACTGGCGGGGGCCCTGGGAGGAGGAGGAGGAGGAGGAGGAGGAGAGAGTAACAACACAGCAGTGACAAAGGGGGACTTGATATGATATGCACAGCTACCAGCACTGCACATGTCTTGGAGGCCCGTGTGAAGTGGCACATCTTCTGGGCATGAGTAGCGGCAGCTAAGCCAGAGTGGAAGTATGGTTTGTGTGCCAAACGGTGGGGTGGTGATTGGGCCCTGCCGCAAACGACTCAGATGAGGATCTCGATGGGGCAGCATGCAGAGCGCTGCATGGGTTTGTACACCGAGATTTGGCACGCCAGTCTCCATCACTGTTGAGGAAGATGGAGGAATGATTGGCAGAGTGGATGGACCTCTCCGCAGCCTCTGATTCCCCTCCCTGTCCTTCCCCAATGCACTGTGAGAGGCAGTCTATAACCCATTCTGTCGCCCCAAAGAATGACAGGGTCAGTCCCAGATCAGGGATATTTCCAGCGTCTGGATTTCTGCAAAGGAGGTGGGAAACAGGAAGCACGTTCATTCCTGTGCCCCCTTCCACATCAATAAAAGCACTCAGAATGTACATCAATCAGCCAGAAAACTGAGAGAAAAACAATGCTCAAATATATCATCATTAAGTAGATGTCCCAAAGGCAAACAATTTCGATAACATGCAGGCTTCATAGCATAATGGCATGTCATTCAGAATACAATCTGTGAAGGGGGTCAACACTTGTCTTTAATCTGCAAATCTTGCATTTTCTGCTCATCAAGGATCTTCACGCGTACACGTGACCTCTATCATCTCGAAGGACAAGGGCAGCAGATGCATGAGAACCTCACGATCTGCAAGTTCTTCTCCAAGCCACACACCACCCTGGAACTATAATCACCGTTTGCTCAAGTTGTGTTGGGTCAATATCCTGGAGTTCCTTCCCAAACAGATCTGTGGATGTGCCTATACTAATGCATTACAGCAGTTCAGGAACGTGTCTCACCACCACCTTTTCAAGGGCAATTAGGGATGGGTGATGGATGTTGGCCTTACTGGTGAAGCCCACATTCCATGAATGAATAAATAAAACAAGAAACTTATATGAGATTTCTGTTTAACTCTGCCACTGTGGAAAGACGCTCACTTCTGCCCATTTGCAGATCGACATATGTACTGATAGTAAACCATCGTTTCCCTTTAATGGTGACCCATAACATGAGTCACTCCACATCAGGGGATGGGCAGAGAATGGGTCGGTGGCATTTTCATTATTGGTGAGTTGGATGCATTGGGTAATGTAGAATGCTTTGGTGTTGGAAATGGTGCATGATGCAGAGGAGACAGCTGGGGGAAAGACAGCCCACTAGACCTCCAAAAGCAGGGAGGCAGTTCTGTAGTGATATTGTCCCTGGGCTAGACACCCAGAAACCCAGCAATGATCTGGGGACCCGGTTCGGATCCCAGACGATGGAATTGGAATTCAATAAAAGTCTGGAATTAAAAATCTAACGATGACCACAAAACCATTGCCGATTGTCAGAAAAACCCATCTGGTTCACTAATGCCCTTTAGGGAAGGCAATCTGCCATCCTTACAATCTTATATATGACTCCAGCTCCACAGCAATGTGGTTGACTCAGTTGGAGGGAAATTAGGGATGGACAATTAATGCCAGTGACACCCACTTTCCGTGAATAAAAAAGAGCCCCCACAACAGCTCTCAGAAGTCTACCCAATTAGTTATTCACTAAGGTTGGTGCAGGAATTGTTTTCCCCATCTGGAAGCCAAAAGGAAAGAGAAAGAAGTGTCCAAACAAGCAATGGCACGGCCTGCAGAGATCAATTCTTATGCTCTTGAAAACCTCTTCAAAGAATGTAAACAATAAATCCAGGAAGATCAGGTTAAAGCGAAGGGAGAGGGTGGGAGAAGTCTTACTGTTGATGTGTGTAGATAACTTTTAAACAGCTTGTTTGAAAAGGTACGCCTTTGATCCTGTTTGCTTGAGCCAAAACATTTAACAATTTGCCACAGCTCTGTTTCAGTTCTCTAAAAATACTTTGCAGTTTCTGTTACAGAGGGTCATGGAAAGTTTGCCCAGCAGGGCTCCTGTGCCTGCAGGCCCTGCTAACAGTCACATGGTCCAAGCAAGCCCATCACCAGCTTTCCCCCAGCCTTCCCAGCTGCTCATTTCAATTTTTCTTTAAGTGCCGTCCTGGAGACAGGAAGGAGTGAATCCCCGCTACTGAGCGCAGTAAAAATACACTTTCCGACCACTTTGCTGACAAGGTCCTTTCTATCCCAGCCCCTTCTCACGTGCTGAGTTCAGCCGCCGTCAGCGTGCAGCATTGTGCTGCTATATTAGCGTGAATGCGAGCTGGCCTTTGCCAAGCAGAGCTTAGCCTGAATACTGATAAGTGCAGGAAGACAGCAAATGGCAGAAGTTCAGTTTAAAAGTTAAAGTTATATTTATTAATCACAAGTAAGGCTTACATTAACACTGCAGTGAGGTTACTGTGAAATTTCCCTAGTCACCACAGTCCGGCGCCTCTTCAGGTTAATGCACCCAACCTGCACATTTTTCAAACTGTGGGAGGAAACTAGAGCACCCAGGGACACCACGCAGACACGGGGAGAATGTGCAAACTCCACACAGACAGTGACCCAAGCCGGGAATCGAACCCAGGTCCCTGGCACTGTGAGGCAGCAGTGCTAGCCTTTGTGCCACCATGCCACCCAATTCAGAGGTCAGATCATTAAATCTTCCATTTCTCACCATTTTCAATTTTGAAATAGATATTCTGCTATTATGGAAAATGTTAATCCTGCCAACTTTCTGTTTTCATTCAAAGGTTACAAAGAAAATGTTGCTTACACTGATTATCATAGAATCCCTACAGTACAGAAGGAGGGCAATCGCCCCATTGAGCCTGCACCAACAACAACCCCTATCCCCATAACCCCACCTACTTACCCCGCTAGTACTCCTGACGTTAAGGGACAATTTAACATGGCCAATGCACCTAACCAGCACGTCTTTTGGACTGTGGGAGGAAACCAGAGCACCCGGAGGAAACCCACGCAGACACGGGGAGAACATGCAGACTTCGCACAGGCAGTGTCCCAAGCTGGGAATCGAAGCCGCGTCCTTGGCACTGTGAGGCAGCAGTACCAACCACTGTGCCACAGTGCTGGATGGCTCTTTCAGAAATTAATATTCCATTTTTTGTTTAGATTGACTATCAATCTTTACTTCACAAGGTTGAAGGAAAGCAGTCTGTTGTTCAACACTGTCAGCAACCGAGCCTTAAAGCTGCCTGTGTTACTTAAAATTTATTGCAATGAGGTTATTGCTATAAAATTACAGCTTTTTGCCCAATAACATCATCTGTAAGTTAAAAGGCTGATTTTCAATTTGGAATGAAATATGTGAATTGTATTTTAATTAAAAACCAGCTGTGCTGCACTCTAACAAACTAGCTATGTTAAAGTTATCAGGCTAACAATTCGTTAAGAACTAGTTTTTGGATGCTGATTCATAATCTGCCATGCCTGATCACACTAAAGCAAGCAGCATGCTAACTTCATCCTGCCTCCTCATTTAAATGATTGCCATGAGAAGGTCCTCAAAGATAACCTTCAGAAGCGAGTGCAAGGAGGTGGGCAGGAAAGTCGATATCTGGAGTCTAGCCCACCGACCCGGAATCAGTGCCGCAAAGAGTTCAATGTGGTGGTCAAGGTCAACAGTTGATTCTTCACAAGTCGTCAGGGTGGCATGGTGGCACAGTGGTTAGCACTGCTGCCTCACAGCTCCAGGGGCTTGGGTTCGATTCCAGACTCTCGTTATGGAGTTTGCACATTCTCCCCATGTCTGCGTGGGTTTTCATTGGGTGCTCCAGTTTCCTCCCACAGTCCAAAGATGTACAGGGTAGGTGGATTGGCCATGCTAAATTGTCCCGTAGTGTCCCAAGATGAGTAGGTTAGATGGATCAGCCATGGGAAATGTGTGGGGTTATGGAGATAGGACGGGGGAGAGGACCTGGGTAAGATACACTGTCAGAGAGTTATTGCAGTCTCGATGGGCCAAATGGCCTCTTCTGCACTGTAGGGATTCTACAATTCTATGATCTCCTACCCACTATACCACCAACCGCTCACAGTGCTCAATGTACCACACGTCCATCACTCCCTGCCACTCAGGATTCAGACTTAATATCCAGACACTTCACCTCACCCTCACACACATGCTAATTATACCAGCCCCACACTCAGCTCCCACCACCCGCTCGCTATTCAGATGTGGCAAGCACATCACCCAAAATCAGCATCATCAATGACATTTTTCCCTCTCTCGTACAGGACAAGGTGGCTCGTAACCATAAGGAGCAGAGGAGAACTGGTGGGGCATCAGGGATATTTGCAGCTGCGATTCTCTACATCCTGAGGCCAACTGCAACACAGCCCATTGCACCAGAGATTGCTGAGAACATTGAAGATGACAGTGTGTTCCTGCCTCATGATCCTTCCCAACTCCCAGCTCATCCTCATGCTGCTACATGACATGATGTGCAAGCTGCGTTTGCTATGGCCATGGATCTCTTGCTTCCAACCCACCCCCTCTTCTTCTTTCCATGCTTTCAGATGCCCAAGAGCTGCCGCCTGCCCAACCACAGGAGGAGCAGAGAGTGTACTGATGAAAGGACCACATCATAGTGATTAGCGCTGCTGCCTCACAGCACCAGAGAGCCGGGTTCAATTCCGATCTCTGGTCACTGGCTGTGCGGAGTCTGCACGTTCTCCCTGTGTCTGCGTGGGTTTCCTCCCACAGTCCAAAGATGTTCGGGTTAGGTTGATTGGCCATGATAAATTGCCCCTCATTGTCAGGAGATTAGCGGGGTATATACATGGGGTTATGGGGATAGGGCCTGGGTGGGATTGTTGTCGGTGAAGCCTCGCTGGGCTGAATGTCCTCCTTCTGCACTGTAGGAATTCTATGACCAGCTCAGATACCAACGCTGTGTTTTCCTTGAAGAAGATGGAATCTGCATGTGGTGAGTGACCAGTCATGAGTGGGCTGTGGCCAGGTTAGGGAGAAAGGATAATTTGTGTGTCAACTTACCAGAGGGCAAGGTTACAGAAGGGTTTTGCTGCAGGGAACACAGATTGGATTCTCAATCGGCCAACCTGGAGGAAAAGGCTGATGAGGATGCACGCCAAGATGCTGGGTGTGTTGATAGGCCTGACACCCATAGCCACCTGTCAGTGTTAAGGAGCCATGAGGGTCACAGGGCACAAGCCATTGTGCAGAGCTTGGAGCCCCACCATTTCACCGTGGAACTATTGGTCAACTTCATGGCTGCCCTGCTAGCCGATATTTCAGCTTCCACAGCAGAACAGGCCACCCACTGTTTCAGTGTTGCTCAGTGCTCCGCAGTGGAAGTGGAGCTGGTGGTCAGGTTGCCATGCAGGCTCAGGTTGTTATCACCATAGCAGCAGACAGCGCAGCTCAAAGAGGCTTGCAGGCTCTCACACAGCACCTGCAAGCTGTGCTCCAACACATCACTGGGATTGCTGAGGCAATATCTCGGGAAATGGCAGTGACTCCCTGGAGCACAACCCTGCCGTCCTCTTTCAGGAAGCAGCATTGACACTCCTACCACTGCCACACCACCAGTGTCCTTGCTGTTGTTGTCAGCTAGTCCATACTGTTGCTACACAGGCTGAGATGGTGCAGTGTGAAGCCAGGCTCTGAAGGCATAGAGCTGTTGCAGTTATCGTCCAACGTCTTCTTCAATCTCCTCAAGTCAGCAGCCTTCCACCAGCCATGCATCAGCCACTAGGGTAGAACTGTGTAGCAGCACTAGGATAGGCAAGAGGTCTCACAAGACCGGCACTGAGGAACGCACAAGGGTGAGTGGTTCACCTTTGGTTGTGTCAGTGAATGTGTTGCGCAATAACAATGGTATCATCGAATCCCTACAGTGCAGGAGGGGGCCATTCGGCCCATTGAATCTGCACTGACAACAACCCCATCCAGACCCCATCCCCATAACCCCATGTATTTACCCTGCTAATCCCCTAAGGGGCAATTTAGCATGGCCAATCTGCCTAACCCACACATCTTTGGAGTGTGGGAGGAAATCTGAGCACCCGGAGTAAACCCACGCAGTCCCGGGGAGAACCTGCAAACTCCATCCAGACAGTTACCCAAGATGGGAATTGAACCCAGGACCTTGACGCTGTGAGGCAGCAGTGCTAACCACTGTGCCACCGTGTCACAATGTTTTTGTTGGTGTCTCTTATTGCAGGATCTGGTCGGGAGGATGATTTAATGAGCAGAAGCGATGCCATCCTTAGGAAACCAGAGTAGGCACCGATGGGCAGTCTGTCCAGAGTGAAAGGGTTCAAGAAGCCCCCTCTCTGCCCCCACCTCATCCTCCCTCCATTCAGAGCTGTTTCTTTCTACAGTCTCTGCTCTGTTTCCTTGTCACGTTGCTGACTAGAGGCACTGAAACTACTGTCCCCACTTCTGTCTTTATGTAGACAGGCCACCAAATCCTGTGTCCTTTCTGCAAGGATGCAGTAACAGTCCCTCATCACAGCGTCTCCAGAAATGCTTCAGAGTACTTCCACAGCCTTTGTAATAGCAGAAGTTAGTATATATCACTAGCTGAAAGAATGGCTGGTCCTTTCCTTAACTCCTCTAGGAGTTGAATGCATTTTCTTTAATGGGTGATTTGTTCAGAGAACCTGCATGGTCCAAATTTGAGATACACACAACACGCCACCTGGACATGGGAGGCATGTCAGCATGTGGGTGGCACAGTGGCACAGTGGTTAGCACTGCTGTCTCACAGCGCCAGTGACAGGCTTTCGATTCCCAGCTTGGGTCACTGTCTGTGTGGAGTCTGCACGTTCTCCCCGTGTCTGATCGGGTTTCCTCCGGGTGCTCCAGTTTCCTCCCACAGTCCGGTTAAGTGCATTGGCCATGCTAAATTCTCCCTCAGTGTACCTGAATAGGCACCGGAGTGTGGCAACTAGGGGATTTTCACAGTAACTTCATTGCAGTGTTAATGTAAGTCTACTTGTGACACTAATAAATACATTTTAAACAGAATGGCAGTTTGGCAATGCAGCCTGGTAAATTGGAAAGCTTCTGGTGTGTACACAGCATGGACTTGTGCGCATTCTTACCGCCACGGGACACCATGCAGGTTGAGCAGAGCCATTGGCCACCCAGCTTGACAAACTCCTGTGTTACTGTGAAGCAAACATTTTTCATAGAACTTATCATAGAAACCCTACAGTGCAGAAGGAGGCCATTCGGCCCATCGAGTCTGCACCGACCACAATCCCACCCAGGCCCTACCCCCACATATTTACCCACTAATCCCTCTAACCTACACATCTCAGGGCTCTAAGGGGCAATTTTTAACCTGGCCAATCAACCTAACCCGCACATCTTTGGACTGTGGGAGGAAACCGGAGCACCCGGAGAAAACCCACGCAGACACGAGGAGAATGTGCAAACTCCACACAGACAGTGACCCGAGCCGGGAATCGAACCCAGGACCCTGGAGCTGTGAAGCAGCAGTGCTAACCACTGTGCTACCGTGCCGCCCACGGCGTGCCGCCCAATCAACATTTTTTAAAAATGTGTCTTTATTTAAATTATTGTTTCCAAATGTGCCAGAAAAGTTGAGTCCATTTGATGTTCACTTAAAGTTAGAAATATAATTTAAAATTTTACTTTTTTCAATGTTTACTGTTTTTCCCTCAGGCTAAATGTAAATGGAAACATCAGAATTAGGAATCTGTATGTAACCTGATACAAACACAAAGGACAGGATTTTCCAGTCTTTCCTGCTGGTAGGATTTTCCAGTCCCGCTGACAATGACTCCCAGCCAGGGCTTGGCGGAAGATGCGAAAAATCGGAAACCCCGCTGACAGCGACAGGACTGGAAGATCCTGCCGCCAGCCAATGACAGGCCACTTCTACCAGCCCGATAGACTCTGCCGGGTGTGGGGGGGAGCATCCCACCCAAAGACATAGAATCATAGAATCCCTGCAGTGCAGAAAGAGGCCACTCAGTCTATCGACTGCACTGACTCTCTGAAAGAACAACCCACAAAGGCCCTCCCCTCCACCCTATTCCTGTAACCCTGCACATTTACCATGGCCAATCCACCTAACCTGCACATCTTGGGACTGTGGGAGGAAACTGGAGCACCCAGGCGAAACCCACGCAGACACGGGGAGAACGTGCAAACTCCACACAGTGACCCAAGGCCAGAATTGAACCCGGGCCCCTGGCGCTGTGGGGCAGCAGTTCTCCCTGTGTCTGCATGGGTTTCCTCCAGGTGCACCAGGTTCCTCTAATACGCGAAAGATGTGCAGGTTAGGTGGATTAGCCATGCTAAATTGCCCCTCAGTGTCCCAAGAGGTGTAGGTTAGAAGGATTAGCCATGGTAAATGTGCAGGGTTATAGGGATAGGGCAAAGGATAGAGCCTGGGTAAGATGCTCTTTCAGAGAGTTGGTGCAGACTCGATGGGCCAGATGGCCTCTTTCTGCACTGTAGGGAGTCAGTGCTAACCACTGTACCACCGTGCCCCCCTTGTGGCATTGATACACATATCAATACTTGGATAGAAAATGCATACACACGCTTACAAGTAATTACAAGCCTACTCAAACGGTAGAAGGAGAGCTATTTTGTGACTGGACATATATTGAAAGAAAGGAACTGTTTATTCAGCAAAGAACACTCAAGGGTGCATTTAACTCAGTCAAACAAACAACACCCTGTAGGTGGGTAAATAAATGATTAGTGGATAGCAATGAATTTGGACTACAAAAACTGACCCAAATGGAATGAAATAATTGAGTGTGAGTTGAATGCTATTAGTTGATCTCTGCTATATTATGTTTACTTGTAAGTAAGACATCTTCATGGACTTTGAACTTAAACCACAGCAGCAGCCGCATTCCTCACAAAGTAAACAGTGAGAACTCTACAATTTCCTTTGCGGGAGACACTGGGCTACGCACCAATGTTAATGGCCAGGATTACTGATCCCGTCTTCGACTTCATTTATGGAGTTACAGTTATGCAATAGATCATCCAAATCTGATTTGATTTCATCTTCCACTTACGAAATATTTAATCCCATGGGCTTTCTCTGAGACAATCTGACTGAGCTACAGTAGGAAGAAAGTGGGTGGTTGCCACAGCAGATTTGCTGCAGACGTCCTGATGTGCCAGGAGCTTTGCGCCGGGTAAGGCAGATGAGACTAAGGTAATAAAAATGTTTTTTAAAACTAACAAATCAGGAAGAAAACAACAATCAGAAAGAAAATTATTCAAGTACGGAAGTGTGAATAGCCTTTGGCTACATTTTTAAACGTCCTAAATAATTAGAACTCTATTTTAGAAAGGATTATAACAGGTCATATTTTTCAAAACATGATTGTTAACACAGATGGTAGGAGCAAAACTACATAAATGCAGCTTGTCAGAAGTCCCATAAGAAGCATCTTTCAGCTACAAGTATAATTTCTTGCTAAGCATGTTTTATGTTAGGCGTAGATACAATTGGATCCAAATGTCAAAATACCCTTCAATGGTGTTACTACCAACTCATTCCGTCTGGAGGACTGGAGACAGGATTGCCAAACCTCCGCTCTTTTCCAGGCCAGGAATTTAAATTCATCTCCACTACACTGCAAACAAACCTGGAGAAAAATGTTGAGACATCATGGGGGGAAAAAAATTGCGTCTTCTTCCAACTTTCTTTGGATACTTTTGGATTATTAGTTCTAAAATATAATACAGATGTGTAAAACATCGTCTGATTGGGAACATGAGGTCATGGACATAGCCAACCAGAGCTGGCAACACTGAGGAGAGGATTTGTTAGAACAAATTGGCAAAAGTCACTGGTACACCTGACAAGGAGATCCATTTTCCAGTGATGTTTTACAATGTAACCCAACACAATAGTTTAAGTTTTAGTTTGTTTATTAGTGCCATCAGTAGGCTTACTGCTGTCGACTACACTGAACAAAGAACAAAGAACAGTACAGCACAGGAAACAGGCCCTTCGGCCCTCCAAGCCTGTGCCGCTCCTTGGTCCAACTAGACCAATCGTTTGTATCCCTCCATTCCCAGGCTGCTCATGTGACTATCCAGGTAAGTCTTAAACGATGTCAGCGTGCCTGCCTCCACCACCCTACTTGGCAGCGCATTCCAGGCCCCCACCACCCTCTGTGTAAAAAACGTCCCTCTGATGTCTGAGTTATACTTCGCCCCTCTCAGCTTGAGCCCGTGACCCCTTGTGATCGTCACCTCCGACCTGGGAAAAAGCTTCCCACTGTTCACCCTATCTATACCCTTCATAATCTTGTATACCTCTATTAGATCTCCCCTCATTCTCCGTCTTTCCAAGGAGAACAACCCCAGTCTACCCAATCTCTCCTCATAGCTAAGACCCTCCATACCAGGCAACATCCTGGTAAACCTTCTCTGCACTCTCTCCAATGCCTCCACGTCCTTCTGGTAGTGCGGCGACCAGAACTGGACGCAGTACTCCAAATGTGGCCTAACCAGCGTTTTATACAGCTGCATCATCAGACTCCAGCTTTTATACTCTATACCCCGTCCTATAAAGGCAAGCATACCATATGCCTTCTTCACCACCTTCTCCACCTGTGTTGCCACCTTCAAGGATTTGTGGACTTGCACACCTAGGTCCCTCTGTGTTTCTATACTCCTGATGACTCTGCCATTTATTGTATAACTCCTCCCTACATTATTTCTTCCAAAATGCATCACTTCGCATTTATCCGGATTAAATTCCATCTGCCACCTCTCCGCCCAATTTTCCAGCCTATCTATATCCTGCTGTATTGCCCGACGATGCTCTTCGCTATCCGCAAGTCCAGCCATCTTCGTGTCATCCGCAAACTTGCTGATTACACCAGTTACACCTTCTTCCAAATCATTTATATCATTTACTGCTGTCAATTTACTGTGAAAATCCCCTAGTCGCCACACTCCGGCGATTGTTCGGGTACACTGAGATAGAATTTAGCATGGCCAATGCACCTAACCAGCATGTCTTTTGGACTGTGGGAGGAAACCGGAGCACCCGGACGACACCCACGTAGACGCGGGGAGAACCTGCACAGACAGTGACCCAAGCCAGGTCCCTGATGCTGTGAGGCAGCAGTGCTAACCACCGTGCCACCCCTATAATAGCAAGACAAGGATGAAATAAGTTTACGTTAATGGAGTGTGCATTAATTTTTACTCTGCAGTTGGCTTTTCGGAGCAAGCAGGTATAACAGCATCTTAATGCACAGAGTGTTTTCTTGTTAAGGACTCACCGAAGGAAAACTGGTAAAAGCTCTTTGCTGCCATTTAATTTCCACAGCATGAAACAGGAGTTACGTCAGCCTGACAAAGCCAGGAGATTTTGGCAGAGAGGAAAGTCGGACCGAGTTCAAGGAATTTTGAAATGGAAAACTTGACTGAGCATTGGAACGCCATTCTTGTAGCTCTCTGTCGAGATGATTACTGCCTGGCACTTAACCATTGTGAATGTTACCTGCCACTTGTCAGCTTAGGCCTGAATGTTGTCCAGATCCTACTACTGGTTGGCATGAGCTGATGATGATTGGCCCAAGTCATTGCCATCCCAACAGCAAGGACCCAAGGGCTGCAATGATTACCTTCCCAAGTACAACCACCAGTTGTCTCCATCAGTTATAACACTAGCCAATGAAGGATCTTACCCTTAAGGTCAGGTGTTCTAGGGTTTCTTGCTGCAAGACAAAGTTGCATGTCGCTGGGATGTGAACGGCAGCCAATCTCACTCCCCTTTCTCATTTCGAAAGGTGGCCGGTTTTTGGTATCACATAACAGGTGGGATTTTCCAGCCACGCTCGCCCCTAAACTGGTCCATCCCCCCACCCGCTACGATTCCCGTGGTGGGCAGGACGGGAAAACTTCCGCCAATGTGTCTGCTGCATGCGATGTGATGTGATATGCAACCAGGTTTTTTTTCTTTGTCCTGCAGCATTCTTCCCTATTTGCAGAAAGTTCTGTTTTTGGAAAATAAAGATTTCATCTGAGATTTCTTGTGAGTCAGCTTGTAGCAGACGCTCACGGGCTCACCTAGGAACAAACTAAGGCCTAGTCTTCTTGTGGGCATGGGGGGGTGGGGGAGAGACTGTCTGCCTACCTGTCCCATCTTTAGTCCAGTGACAAATATGTTCAAGCAACCTGTGGCAAGCCGAATGCTGAATACCTCTTTCTGTGCACCCATTGCTGCTTGAGGCTGCCCTGGTAGCAGCCACCAATCACTGTAAGCAGTGCCCACTGAGCATAACAGTGTCTCCGAATATTTTTCTAATAGATGTCTCTCAATCTTTTTCCAAAGGCTTTGAAGTTAGGCTTTAGCATGTCATAGGTTTTAGATACTACCCCCCTGCCCCCCTCACCTAAAGGAACGGCACGGTGGCACAGTGGTTAGCACTGCTGCCTCACAGTGCCAGGGACCCAGGTTCAATTCTGGCCTCGGGTCACTGTCTGTGTGGAGTTTGTACATTCTCCCCGTGTCTGTGTGGGTTTCCTCCAGGTGCTCCGGTTTCCTCCCACAGTCCAAAGATGTGCGGGTTAGGTTGATTGGCCATGCTAAATTGACTCTAGTGTCAGGGAGATTAGCAAGGTAAATCTGTGGGGTTACGGGAATAGGGCCTAGGTGGGATTGTGGTTAGTGCAGACTCGATGGGCTGAATGACCTCCTTCTGCACTGTAGGGATTCTATTCTATGATTCCTGAGAGATTCTCCAACTTTGATCATGATATGCATAGCTGTGATTGTTGTAATGTGTCTGTAAGGGATACCAGCATGACCACCACTAGAAGGGAAACATGTCATCTGATCCAGTCTTTGTTTCACTTTAGCTTTGAGCAAAACACACACACACATATACACACACACAGCTCTGATGCCTTCAAGTTTTGTACTGATGACTGATGTATAATTGTTCTCATGTGCCTGGTCTTAATAAGTGAACCCACAATGTGTGATGCACTATCAATCAAGCCGAGACTAGTTGTGAGCAAGACAAACAGGCTTTTATTGGCAAGAACTTGGAGCCATCCCTGTCGGTGATCTGCTCTGAACAGAGAACAAGGGGGGAGGAGCCACCGCCTTTATACCCAGACCAGGGGGAGGAGACTTCGGCAGAACCGACAGGGATGTGCCACATATCCAGGTAACAGATAGCAGATAACAGTGGTTTACCACAATGTGTTTACCCAATCCCTTATGAGCGAGTGGTACCTTATACCTTGTACAAAAAATAAGTCCAAGGTATCATTAAAATAACAAGACATAGAGATCAGCAATGGTCAAACAGGCCAAACGCAAAATTGTATACAAGTTCACTGATGTCCTTTAGGGGAAGAAATCTGTCATCCTTACCCGGTCTGGCCTACATGTGACTCCAGAGCCACAGCAATGTGGTAAACTCTCAACTGTGCTCCAAGGGCAACTAGGGATGGGCAATAAATGCTGGCCTGCCAGTGGTGCCCATGTCCCACGAATGAATAAAAAGAAGCAACATGGTGAACAGGCTTAGATTGTGCTACATGGCATAAGAAAACCCTTATTTTGATCAGATTGCAACAAAGTCGCAGCATTGGAGAGTGTTGAAAGCGCAGCATGGATACAGTGAAGAAAAGCCTTGGAGTCACAGCCCCAACCCGCCTGATGGCCAGCCCAGACGCCCCCCCCCCACCCCCACCCCTTCCAGGACCAGCTCAGCTCTGACCCCCACCCCCCGATGGCCAGCCTGACACCTCACTTTAATGACCAGGCCCGAACCCCTCCCCCATGGCCAGCCGCAATCACCCTCCTCCCTCCTTTTTTCACCAATCCCAGTGCAGGCTGGCAGCTGTTTCCCCCCTACCAATTGCCCCCCCCCCCAATAGGCCCCGCCCCAGTATGCCCCACTCCTTCTGGCCTCACACACTTGACTGGCCGGTGGGTAGTGCCAAGGTGCCCAACAGGCAGTACCAATTTGCCCCACGGACAGTGCCAGGGTGCCAGACTGGCACTGCCCAAGAGCACGCCTCTTGTCCCTGACCTCCCGGGGGGCCTCAATGAGCTCTTCCCCCATCAGCGGCGTGAGTCCGCCTGTTCCCCGTTGGTGTGGAGCAGTTGTAAACCCGGCTGGTGGGAACCACTCCCAGCAGTGGGAGGGACGGGGCGGGGGAGATGTTAGTGGGCCAGGAGAATAATGTCCCGGTCCCACTAATCATATGGAAATGTCAATTTCAATGACATTTCCATACGATAATCAGCATAGAGCTGATTGCGCTGAAAAAAAGTACCTGGGTGACTCGCAACTGGTGCCCAGTGAACCTCACGAAAGCCCCCCCACCCCCGCTGTTGTCTTCTGGCCAGATAGTCTATTAGCCAGGTTTGAACATTAACATTGATGTTGTCATCAGGAGGTGCTAGGCACGTCAAGAGCTTTAACAAGTCAGCACAAAAATTGATTTCACATGGTGTTCCTACCCATCCTTTGTCCAAAATTACATATGACTTCATTCATGTCCAAGGCACTGACGACATCAACATCAATGACTTAATCCAATCCCTCATTATTCGCTAATTACACAATAAATCCGCCACAATTTACAAGCTTTTGGAGTGCTGCTCCTTCGTCAGGTGAATCAGCCTGATGAAGGAGCAACGCTCCAAAAGCTCGTGCTGCCAAAGCCTTTTTGTGAAGGCCATGGGTATGCATATGACAGTGGCACTAAAAACAAACTAAAGTGCATTAAATGTGGATATTTTCTGCAGAGAATACAACAGGTATTGCTTTAAAGGAGATTTGTCAGATAATAACGATGCCAACATCCCAATGTGACCTTGTACAGGTACAATGGATTAAAATATGAAAACTCTTGCTCGGTGAAGTCTGAGAAGATAATTAGATGGCCTATTTTCATAAGCTCAATCTGTTTTTTCATCTGTAATTTTTCTCACCTGCAACTATTCCTATTTCGGGTTTCATAGTCTGCAATAATATTTCTCAAATGTCCCCACTGCCTTTCATAAAATTCAATTTAAATCAGTTAATGAGATGAATGTTGCCTTAATAGTCATCAGTGAACCTGTTCAGGCAAACATTGATCCACACCAGAAACCTCCTTAGACAATGAGTCTGACTAACGGTATATAATCAGGGTTGGTGTTAGGACTGTGCATCTCATGCATTTAAACAGGGCTCCCAGTGATTCCATTGTGCATATTTATAAATATAAAATAAAATGTATACAAATCTTAATAACATATCAAAATGTAAATTGAGGTTTTTTTTCAATTGATAGCGTATTTCCAGAGGGTTTTACAGTTTGAGGATGGTTTATACCACTAATCCCTCTAACCTACATATCTTGGGACACTAAGGGACAATTTAGCATAGCCAATCCACTTAACCTGCCCATCTTTGGACACTAGGGCAATTTAGCATGGCCAATCTTTTTAACTGTGGGAGGAAACTGGAGCACCCAGAGGAAACCTACACAGACACGGGGAGGACATGCAAACTCCGCACACGCAGAAAGTCACCCAAGGCTGGAATCAAACCTGGGTCCCTGCACTGTGAGGCAGGAGTGCTAACCCACTGTGCCACCGTGCCGCTTGACTTCAAGTGAATGTACAGTCCCCTTCACCAAAACCCTACTTGATTTCAAATGTAGACAAATTATTGCAAATCACAAGGATAATTTAGTCACATCTCAAACAATGAGAACAGGCTACGTAAACTAAATAAAGAGGACGTCTGATATTGGTCTCTGTTTGTCTGGTATATTAGGATTGTGTGAAGTTATTTCCCGAACTCAGTACATTTTCTTCAAGTGACCGATGTCCATCAATGGAGAATGACAGATTGTTCCTGACAGTTCCTGTCCTCTCTCTTTATTGTGTTTAAAGTTCTGCTGGTGTTTCAGCAACTCTGTGAGCATCTTTCTCTCACACCTTCAGCATTCCTGCCTGAATCTCCATTCAAGAAGATGCATGATTTTCCGACTTTAATGTTCTTATATTCTGCTGTCCAGCTCAGTTTGTGCATGGAGATGATATTCTTTCTCTACTGTGGTTCCTGGTGCACAGGAGAATCTGTGAGCAAATACCTCTCCTAACTGCATCATATGATTTATTTTAAAAAAGTCTTCTTTCTCATTCTGTGTAATCAATTGTTCTGGTATGCTTGCTGTTTCCCTCCATCCATTACTAATAGTTTAATCTAAAATGCCCACATTATCCTACATACTAACTGAAAAGCAAACTAACCAAAGATACAAAGTTGTGTATGTACCAGGCCTGTGTTCTCAGAACCCTCCTTTACAGTGGTGGGGGGTGGACAACTTATGCAAGCCAAGAAAAGTGGTTGAACAGCATGCACGTCCACTGTCATCGCCTGGCCAGAGTGCTGAGTATGGAATTACAGCAGTGTGCAGAGATCCCCAGCATGTTTGCCATTTTGAGATAGTGGCAACTCAATTGGCTGGGTCATTTGAACCAAATGGATAATGGCCGCATCTCCAAAGACGTACTCTATGGCGAGCTTGCTATCAACATGAAATGAACAGGCCGTCCACATCTGTGATACCAGGATGTCTACACTCAAGACTTCAAGTTGACCAGGATTGGAGACAATGCATGGGAAGTCCTTGCTGCTGACCACACTGCCTGGAGACAAAAATCTGGATTTAAAATTTGGCAAGTCATTTTGTAGCCTTATAGAACCTTGGTTAGGCCGCACTTGGAATACAGTCTTCAATTCTGATCGCCACACTACCAGAAGGATGTGGAGGCTTTGGAGAGGGTATTGAAGATTTACCAGGGCATTGCCTGATATGGAAGGCATTAGCTATGAGGAGAGGCTGGAGAAACTTCGTTTATTCTCACTGAACGACAGAGGTTGAGGGGCGACCTGATAGAAGTCTACAAGATTATGAGGGGTCTGGACAGAGTGGATAGTCAGAAGCTTTTTCCCCAGGTTGAAGAGTCAATTTCTAGGGGGCACTAGGTTTAAGGGGCAAGGGTTAAAGGAGATGTACGTGGCAATTTTTTACACAGAAAGTGGTGGGTGCCTGGAACTCGTTGCCAGGGGAGGTAGTGGAAGCAGATACGATAGTGAGTTTTAAGGAGCGTCTGGACAAATACATGAATAGGATGGGAATAGAGGGATTATGTTCCCTGGAAGGGTAGGGGGCTTTGGTTCAGAGGGGCAGCATGGTCGATGCAGGCTTGGAGGGCCGAAGGGCCTGTTCCTGTGCTGTAGTTCTCTTTGTTCTTTGTTCTTAAACAGTCAGGTAAGGTGTGAAAAAAAGCAGAGCACAAGAGAAATGACCAGGTGGTAGGAAAGAGAAAGCCTGACAGTCAATCTCGGGCCAAGGCTCCTGTGCCAGCTGCAGAAAGCACTGGCATTCACAAATCGACCTCTACAGCCACAGCTGATGATATTCAATCCGAAAGTGACGTACATCCTAGGCGCAGTCCACCATCTCCCGAGAGGGATGGATGCTAATACAATACAATTCTACATTGCAAACTTCATGGGTGCTCAATCACAGTACGCACTCCAAATCCCTAAAGTTTACGGTTGTATAGAAATACGAGGGTTAGCAGCACGCGTAATACATAAAATTAAAAATGAAATTGAATCAGTTGCAGAATTAGATTCTGACTGAGATTATTTTAAATATCTATTATTTCTTTCAGCTCATCCTAATTCAGCTAATTGCAGTCTTCACTGCAATAAATTGACAAATAAACGGGCAAAAGCTCAGGGAACTCATCTGACAGCGGATAACATGAGCCGTTTTTATGTCTAGTAAAATATAAAGGCTGCGAATCAAACCATTGCATTGAGTCCCTGCAAGGCATCTGTCAACCCTGTAAATAATTACCAAGCAAAGATGTATCTGGGTGATTGGAATCATGCTCTTTTTTTCACTTTAGCGCTCCCTTCTCCACTCCTTTCATCCACACATCACTCCATCAGCAGTTGCTTTCCACCAATGCTGCACTCTGACAAATTATTTTTGCTGCATGCGAGCTCAGTTAATATTCCGTTGCATTTTTGGAGCTGCATGCTTGCCCACTAATTGCCAAAGCACCAGCCATGGTGAAGGGCTG
The DNA here is from genome assembly GCF_964213995.1 of Mustelus asterias. Classification (NCBI taxonomy): domain Eukaryota; kingdom Metazoa; phylum Chordata; class Chondrichthyes; order Carcharhiniformes; family Triakidae; genus Mustelus; species Mustelus asterias. The sequence continues at coordinate 71,430,130 of NC_135813.1, read as the reverse complement.
TTCAGATGTACCCATGCCAAAGAAAAGGACGGCACGGTGGCGCAGTGGTCAGCACTGCTGCCTCACAGCGCCAGGGACCCAGGTTCAATTCCAGCCTCGGGTCAGTGTCTGTGTGGAGTTTGCACCTTCTCCCCATGTCTGCGTGGGTTTCCTCCGGGTGTTCCGGTTTCCTCCCACACTCCAAAGATGTGCAGGTTAGGTGGATTGGCCGTACTAAATTGACCCTTAGTGTCAGGGGGATTAACAGGGTAAATGAGAGTTGTGGAAATTGGTGTCTGGGTGGGATTGTAGTCAGTACAGACTCAATAGGCCTCCTTCTGCACTGTAGGGATTCTATGATTCTATGAAAAGGATAAATTAAAACTGAAGAGTGAAGACCAAGTGCTGTGCAAGGAAGAAAATAGGTGAGTCACATTTTAAGAAAACCATTTTTGACATTTCATACTTCTCATTCAGAATGTGTCCTAGAGTCAGGAAAACAAAGTGTAGCACCTGTGTTATTTTACAGACTGGTACTCCGTATAGCAGCAATTGTGTTGTTTTCTCTAGTGAATCCTTGAAGATGATTCTGCTGTAGCAACTATCGTCAATAGTAACAAGAAACAAAACAGTGACCTCTGTTGTTGGAAAATAATGATACAATGTTACGCCGGGCATTTTGCAATGGTTTATTAGCATCCCGTAATGCAACTGAACCCCAAAACTATTCACAGTAAATGTAGCGTGTTGGAAAACTCGGAATCCCTACAGGCCCTCTGTCCGTGTAACCCCTCACATTTCCAATGGCTAATCCACCTAACCTACACATTTGGAGACGCTAAGGGGCAATTTGCCATGGCCAACACCTAACCTGCACATCTTTGGACTGTGGGAGGAAACCTAGGCACCCGGAGGAAAGCCACACAGACACGGGGAGAACGTGCAAACTCCACGCTGACAGTCAGCCGAGACCGGAATTGAACCCAGTTCCCTGGCGCTGTGAGGCAGCAGTGCTAACCCCTGCGTTACCATGCTACCTTTGAAAACTGCACTAAATATCGAGCAAACCTACCCCATTGTCACTTGTACTGAAAATCGGATCCAGAATTTCCTGACATTGCTTCAAACTCCATTTCAGTGTCAGAATTTTCTGATTTTGTTTCAGTGTTTGTACAGTCGGGATAAGTGGAGTGTAGCCCACCCACTGTGCTGCCGGCTTTTCCCGACATATTTCTAGGCATTGTGAAAAAAAGTGAAGGGACGGGTCCTGCAACGGCGTGCTGGTAGGGTGGGTTCTGATTGAGCCAGTCCTGCCAGCAACTGAGGCTCTGGAAAGAAAAGGGCGGCACGGTGGCACCGTGATTAGCACTGCTGCCTCATAGTGCCAGGGTCCTGGGTTTGATTCCAGCCTTGGGTGACTGTCTGTGTGGAGTTTGCATGTTCTCCCCATTTCTGCGTGGGTTTCCTCGGGATGCTCCTACGGGTGCTCCTAAGATGTGCAGGTTAGGTTGATTGGCCATGCTAAATTCTCCCTTAGTGTCCCAGGATGTTTAGGTTAGGTGGATTACCCATGCTAAATTGCCCCTTAGTGTCTTAGGATGTGTAGGTTAGGTGGATTGGCCATGCTAAATTGTCCTTTAGTGTCCCGGGATGTGTAGGTTAGGTGGATTGGCCATGCTAAATGCCCCTTAGTGTCCCAGGATGTGTAGGTTAGGAGGATTGGCCATGCTAATTTGCCCCTAAGTGTCCTGGAATGTGTAGGTTAGGGGGATTGGCCTGATAAATGTGTGGGTTCACAGGAATAGGGTGGGGGTGGGGGCGGGTGATGCTCTTTCGGAGAGTTGGTGCAGACTCAATTGGCCAAATGGCTTCCTTCTGCACTGTAGGGATTCTATGACAGTAGAAAAGATAAAAATTGAATCTCTCTCCTTGAGAGATTGGCACAGGCTTAGAGGGCTGAAGGGTCTGTTCCTGTGCTGTACTGTTCTTTGTCCTTCTCTGGTCTTTGTATTTCTGCAATGGGCATAACTTTGTATATCAAACAGGATCCTTTGATTTGTTACCAACCTATAGGCTCCGATAGAGTCCATTTTGAGTGGTGCGAGCTCTCCTTTGGATCAGTACTGCTCAGCTGTGGTAAAGTGAGGGGATCAGATTGCCAATTAGAGGGGCTGGAATCAAACAGCAGCCTTAATTCAGTTACCCTCCATTAGTTCAATCATTTCTCAGCTCACTTACTGAGGAGATAACCTCAGGATGGAAGGTTCCTCACATCAGTCGGTGGGGAGACAGGGAGGAAATCTTAGAACTGAAATTTGTCCCCGCACACCCCCCCCCCCCCCCCATATAAATTACATCTGGCATGGGTGAAACATCACTGGGAGCTTCCACGAGAAAACATCTGTGCCCCGAACCATTCAGTCGGGAGAGAAGGACATGTGGAGTTGAAGATGCAGAAAGAGATTCATAAAGCTGGAAAGATTAGGAAGGAATAAAAAGCAGCCACTTTATTAATGTTTAAAAAAAAATTACATTAGCTGACCATCTCCTTGACTGGGGTAGGATTTCCTTAGCTGGTGTGTGTAACAGTCACAAACCTGTACTTTTTTAAATGAGGTTCGGATTTCACTGCACATGGTATAGAGGGGAAATCCTCCCCCAGTGAATTACATTGTTTGGTTTGCTTAAATGAAAGGCAGTGCCTGGAAATAAAAGCTACGTCTATATTACACTATAAATGTACAGTTTATTCCAGAAGTGAGGAAGGGACAATAAAATCGCCATGCAAGACTCAAACTCACAAAAACCTCTTTGTATCCAGCGTTTAATTTGAATTGTTAAAAATGCAGGAAAAAAATTTACAATCAGTGTTTAATTTATAACATTCATGCTGGAGATAAATACAAGAATAATCTGGAAACCGGCTTCTAGGAACCGATTCCTGGTTATATCATTGTTTTGCACACGGATTTCCTGTGTGTGTGTTACTTGTTGCAAAATTTAAGTCTGTTTATAAAGAATGGATTTCACTAGTCATCGTGCAAAGGAAATCTTCCCCCATGGACTTTGGGAGTGAGGGCATTTTTTCTTTCCCCGCTGGCTTAGCTGTGTTTCATTTCGATGGGGTTTATCATCTATAGAAAGCCTGAGTGCAACTGCTCGGATGGACCAGACATCCACTTGCTTAGCATCCCGTTTGGTTTTCTGCTCAGGTTTTGCACTAATGCACTTTTGCACGAATCTTTTATTCTCGTTCTAGGTTTTTAAAACATCATTTTAACTCTTTTAAACTCTCTAACAATGCTCTTCCCTGCTGCCGTCAGACTTTTGAATGAACCTACCTCACATTAAGCTGAATTTCTCTACACCCTAGCTACGACTGGAACACTACATTCTGCACCCTCTCCTTTCCTTCTCTATGAACGGTATGCTTTGTCCACATAGCGCGCAAGAAATAATACTTTTCACTGTGTACTAATACATGTGACAATAATAAATCAAATCAAATGTGAGAAGTGCTGCCCCAGTTTGTAGCTAATTCTGTTCAAATTAGGCTCCATGACATCACTTTGATGGTCAGCCCACACCAGACAGAGGCACACTTGCCTTGGCAAACTGGCCGCACAGGCTCCAGGACGGCAAGTAGCCAGTGGTAAGGTATGCCACAAACACCTGGAGATAACATGGCCATAAGCCTGGCGCTGCCAGCAATATCAGCCAGCAACCACCCTGAATTCTTACAAAACCATTGCTTCCAATTATACAGACGTTTGTTTATTTATTATTAGTGTCTCAAGTAGACTTACATTAACACTGCAATTAATTTAGTGTGGAAAACACCCAATTGCCACACTCTGGCACCTGTTCGCATACACTGAAGGAGAATTTAGCAGGGCCAATGCACCCGACCAGCACGTCTTTCAGTCTGTGGGAGGATACCGGAGCACCCGGAGGAAACCCACACAGACATAGGGAGAACGTGCAGAAGTGCTGTCCTGTGGAGAAGATGTCCTCCATTCTGATGATGCTGATCTACCTTGTAAGTGATGCCGACTCCCATTTACTCTTGCTGTCAGTCTTGACATTAGCATTTTATAAAGGACAATCTTACACAGGCCAGGCTTTTAGGCTCAACCACAAATGTAAGTAACAGGAAAAAAAACACCCTTAATTCCTAATACAAGAGCTTTAAGCTGGGGTAATGATGCCACACAACACTCGAAACAATAACTTATTAATAAAAGCCCCCACGAAAAACTACCAGCAAAACTCCACGTTTCTCCCCAAACTTTAACTCAAACCCCCTGAGGATTTAGTTGCTACCCTTAAACTATCTTTAAACACCAGCCCCAATATCCCTCGGATCTGGCTGGTACTTACAACACCTCACGCAGTTGGACGTTCCGTTAGGAGCTATGGATCATGAATCTTCTTCTAAAATGTTTCCATTTCTTAAAGTTACAGTTAAAGCCAATGCACAGGCAAGCCCTCAATCTACCCATTTGCTTGCCCAGAAACCAATTCAATCTGAATCCAATTCATAATCTCCATAAGAGAGACATACAAGATCCAAGCTGACAAGATAAGGCATTGCACCTGATCTTGGTCTTGATCTGATGCTTGATCTGAGCCAAAAGGCCGAGAAGCCATGAATCAAGGTGATGGTCCATCCTTTGTGACTGCAGCCCAAGATTCAATTGTTTTGCACTTTTTATTACAAAACTTTATCAAAGCATATTCTGCCGACATCCGCTTGGGATAGTCACCTTTTAAGCTCTTTCAGCCGAGCTTTTTCCACGGTCCAGACAAACCATTCATCGCAATGCTGTTTCTACAACCTAAATAATGGACCCCATTCAGATGTGATGTTACTGGCTCTCAAGTTTATATGTATGTAATCAAGTCCATTCCTCCTCAGCTGTTGGTGATGTTTTGTTTGTATAGTGACTGTCATCTGCCATCAGCTCTGACTATTTCCCAGTTTTTTAAATTGGATTTTTTGATGGTCATTGTTTTTATCTTGGAGATGGTAATGTCCCAGTGTCTTGCTTTCGGTATCGATATAGAATCATTGAATCCCTTCAGCGCAGAAGGAGGCCATTTGGCCCATCAAGTCTGCACCGACCACAATCCCAACCAGGCCCCATTCCTGTAACCCTACATATTTACCCTGCTAATCCCTTGACACTCAGGCCAATTTAGCATGGCCAATCAACCTAACCCGCACATCTTTGGACTGTAGGAGGAAATCGGAGCACCCGGAGGAAACCCACGCAGACATGGGGAGAATGCAAACTCCACACAGGCAGTGACCCGAGGCCAGAATTGAACCCGGGTCCCTGGCGCTGTGAGGCAGCAGTGTTAGGCACTGTGAGGCAGCAGTGCTAACCACTGTGCCACCGTGCCGTATATGTTTTGAAGCTTAACCCCTTATAGTGCAGTTGAAGTTTGGGCCTCTTTGCAGCATCTATGTCCATGAAGGTTTTGGAGTTTTATATTTAATAGACGTCCAGTTGGGGGAGATTCCGATCCTACAGCCTTGGGGCATAACCCCTCTCATTTCTCTACGCCTCACAGCCCCACATTTTTCTCTTCAGATGTCGAGGGAAACTCCCTCCTCAATGAGCTATCAGCAACAAGACTTGGGAAAAGAATACACAAGATGGTTCCCTGTTGCCTTCCTCATGTGTGCTTAAAGGAAAGACAGTTCCTCTTCTCAGAGGATCCTCCACCTGGAAGCAGCTAGACCTCAAGATTCTAGCTCTTCTTCCTTCACTACCGAAAAATTGTTCCTACACCATCGGCCATGGCTTGCAATCTCGAGCATGGAACTCTGACTTGGGCCGCAAACTGGTAGCGATGACCACCCTCTGAGGTCTCCAATGACCTGGCCACCCTCTTCCTGCTTGCTCGCACCTTATTCCCACTCCAATTCCACTTTTCTAACCATCAAATTGATATACGGTGTGGAATTTTCCCGTCCCGCCCGCCACAGAAAACATAACGGGCAAGACAAGGACCAAGCAAAGTTCCATTGACCTCGGGGCGGGATTTTCCGGTCTTGGGATGAGCACAGCCAGAAAATCCCGCCCTTCGGGTGTTGCAATGTTCCTTCACAGTCTTAGATTCCTGCCTCCTCATTTGTCATTCCAAGCGTTGGGTATTGTCAGGTACAGTTGTAACCTGAGCAAACTTTGCAAAGGCAGAAACATTAAAAATATTAGCAACCTTTCTAAAGGCTAGCAACATTTTGTTCCTATGTATGGTCAGTTGCCTTTAAGTGATAGTCATCCTTTAAATTGATCTCACATGCCTTGTAAATAAGTAAATAGCGAAATATTGGAGCAATTTTTAACACTAGCAACCCAGTAGAAACTGATCAATTAAAATCACCCAGATTTCTTACCCTGGAATGGGTACAATGTAAGCCAGCAGAATTTAAATGAGATCCAGAGGTTAAAATGGGTCCAAGTAGGATCAGCAAAGCAATGATAGGAGAGGAGGTACTACTAATGCAAGGTCTGAATTATGTCTGATTTAAACTACCTTGGTTTGCATGTGGAAACCAGGAGTTAAAATCAGAGAAAAATGTCAAGGTGTACGTAAAATTGGGAGAGATAGGTAGCACCAGAATAGGGAACAGTAAATTAATAGGTGGGGTTACAGTCAGGAAGAAAGTATGGTTTAAGTCAGGATATTGTCCATGTACATAATGCAGTAAATAGAGTAAATGAGATTGGTGAGTTACAGGCACAGGTTGCCATGTGGTACATGATGTTGTGTTAAAAACAGAGACAAAGAACAAAGAAAAGTACAACACAGGAACAGGCCATTTGGCCCTCCAAGCCCATACCAATCATGATGCCCTGACTAAAAAAAACCTTCTGCCCTTACTCAGTCCGTATCCCTCTATTTCCTCCCTATGCATGTACCCATCCTGATGCCTCTTAAATGTTGTTAATGTGCCTGCTGCCACCACCCCCTCTGACAGGGCGTTCCAGGCACCCACCACTCTCTGCGTGAAAAACTTCCCCCGCACATCTCCCTTAAACTTACCCCCTCTCACTTTGAACCTGTGCCCCCTTGTAATTGACACTTCCACCCGAGGAAAAAGCTTCTATCTGTCCACCCTGGCTAAGCCTCTCATGGCTCAAAGAAGGGCAGAACTGGCTGTTAGATTTTCCCGGATACAAGGGAAGGAAGAGGGAGAGGTGGAATTATTGATTAAGGAGAGCACTGCTGTGCTGAAGAGAGGGGACATCTCAGAGGAATCAATGACAGAATAAATTTGGCTAAAGCTACGGAATTACATTGCTCAGTGCAGTCTATAGGCCACCAACTAGTGGGAAGGGTGTAGAGGAACAATTTTGCAAGGAAATTATGGAGAGATGCAAAAAATTATAGTGTGTTACAATGAGGGGGGTTCAGCTATCCAAAAGTAGACCAGGGTAGTAGTGGCATAAAGGGTAGGGAGGAACAAAAGTTCCCAGGGTGTGTTCAGGAAAATGTTCTACAGCAGTATGTTTCCAGTCCACCACAGAAAGAAGCACAGCTAGACCTGGTTCTTGGGAAGGAGATAGGCTAAGTAGATCAAGTGTCAGTGAGAGAACAGTTGGGAGATCATTGTACCATAAGGTTTAGGCTGCCTATAGAAAAGGACAAAGAACGATCCATGGTAAGAATAATCAACTGGAGGAAAGCCAAGATCAATGGGGTGTAAAAACAGATGTGGGCCAAATAAATTGAAGTCCGAGGTTGGCAGGAAAATTTAAAGTTTATTTACTAGTGTCACAAGTAGGCTTACATTAACACTGCAATGAAGTTACTGTGAAAATCCCCCAGTCGCCACACTCCGGCACCTGTTCGAGTACACTGAAGGAGAATTTAGCATGGCCTATGCACCTAACCAGTATGTCTTTCAGACTGTGGGAGGAAACCGGAGCACCCAGAGGGAACCCACGTCTGTGCAGAGTCTGCACGTTTTCCCTGTGTCTGCGTGGGTTTCCACCGGGTGCTCTGGTTTCCTCCCACAGACCAAAGATGTGTGGGTTAGGTGGATTGGTTGTGCTAAATTGCCCTTAGTGTCGGGGGGACTAGCTGGGGTAAATGCATGGGGATAGGGCCTGGGTGGGATTGTGGTTGGTGCAGACTCGATGGGCCGAATGGCCTCCTTCTGCACTGTAGGATTCTATGATTAACGATGTCTCAACATAGTTTTTGAAGCACAACTCTTTTGATTTTGTTAAAGAACCAAAGCTTTGTATACTTTAAATCTGTTACAGTGCTAAAGAAGGGACCCAAACGAAAGCAGCTGCTTATTTATGGCTTTGAATCATAGCTTCAGTGTTTGCCAAGCTAATTAGAAGGCCAAATATCGAGTTACACAACTGTACTGGAGGTGGAAGATTTTGTATTGCAATAGACTTGCAGCAGGCAAATTGCAATGTTACCACACTGCGGCCATTCAGCACAAATTCAGTTAAAAGCAAAAATAATACTGCGAATGCTAGAATCTGAAACAAAAAACAGAAAATGCTGGAAAATCTCAGCAGGTCTGGCAGCATCTCTGGAGAGAGAATACAGCCAAGGTTTCAAGTCACGATGACAAAGGGTCATCCAGTGCAATTTTAACTTGGTTACTCAGATACAGATATAGTAATTGACCATCCGGTCAGATATGCAGAGGCGAAAAGAATCAAAGAAGAATTCATGGCTCGTTATTTGCAGCTTCCCAGCCAAAAGGCACAGCGCAGAGGCAAATGTCTATGAGGTATTGGAAAGTGGTGAGATCGGTCAAATGCGAATCAGGAAGAGCAAAGACCAGAGTTCCAATTTTATGATATTGGCAATGTGAGGGCTAAGCTTCAGTGCAATGGAGAGAAAAAGAAGTAAATGTCACATCACAATACGATTCTCTGAAACTTGACATTACATGCAGTGGTAATCAGGAAAACAACTGAGGTTAATTTTTCTCTTTCCAGCCCGCAACAGATGTTTGGCCCCAGTGCTGGTGTAAATTTATGTCAGCTCTACAAATCCCATTAGTGTGCCAAACCCAGGCAACTGGCACGGAGGCTTATAATGAGGGGGAAGGCCAAGCAGGACGAGGACTCAGCCAGTTTTATTTACATCCTCTTACACAACTTGCCCAGCTCCTTTCACTGACAACACGATTAACCCTCCTTGTGCAATAATAGTGACCTTATCCAAAGGAGGTATGACATACCTTCCAAATATAGGAAGCAGAATAATTAAGGAGAAGGGAGAGGAAGCCATGCCAGTTCATTCTTCATTAATTTAGTTATCAGTTTTTTGAAAGGACATTAACTTTGACAGGAAACAAAACCTTTTCAAGGGAAACAAACTTAAAGGACGAGGGGAAGGGAAGATGGTTGAGAATGACAGTTTCTGGCCTCTCACAACTTGGCACGCAAGGGAAATGGGTTGGAAAGGGGGACTAACTGGAGGGTTAAAGGTGAGTTGAGTTTAAAGAGAGTGAACGGATGGTTCAAAGGGGGATTGTGCAGTGGAAGTGATAGGGCCATAGGGATTGTAGACGGTGGAATGGTAAAGGAGTAAGAGACATGATGGAAGCATAAGGGTGAGGGGAATCATGAGTGTTTAAAGGAGGGGATCGGAAAAGGCTTGCTGAGAGCCACATTCTCCCCACAACTGCAGTACAAATAGAGCCTGATACATTATGCGGAATTTTACGGCCTTGCTCATCTCGAAACCGTAAAATCCTGCCCGAGGTCAACGGATCTTCCCATTGTCTGCCCCTCACCTGTTCCAATTCCCGTAGCAGGCAGGGCAGTAGAATTCCGGCCATTGTAATGCTTTTCTCAACCACTCCCATTAAAATGCAAGAACCAAGGAAAGAGAAAAACAATCAGAGAGAGAAAAACAGCGAACGAACAACATGAAAGCAGCAAAGGCTTTGTAAAGAAAGACTGTGAGGCGGTAAAATGCAATGTTGCTGGGAGTGTAAAATAAAGTCTAAAGGGGCGGTTATCCATGGAATGTAAAGCTACGCTCATGCCTAAAAAAGGATAGAACAGAGTACTTTCTAAATGGTGAATAATCAAGAAATAGTGGAGATCCAAAGAAGCGTAGGGGGGAGGAGGAGGCAGGGTTCTGAGTGTGCAGATCATTCAAATGATCAAAAAGAATGATGGAACGTTGGCCTTTATATTTAACTTGTTAGAATATTAAAGGTAGAAGTTATGCTTCAGTTAGAAAAAGTCCTGCAGGTTGGAAACAACACCCCAAGTGCGATATTCTGCACCCTATCCTTTCCTTCTCCTCTAAGTTCTCCAAGTGCGGTATGTTTTGTCTGTATAGCTCACGAGAAACACTTTCACTATATCCCAATACATGTGACAATAATAAATCAATTCAATCTAATTCAGTTTTGAGAATTAAAATGGAGAAAGACTACATTGACTTTGGAGAGAGTGAAGCCTAAATTTACCAGAATCAAAACTGGACTCCAAGGGTTAAATTCAGGGGAGAGATAACACAAACTATGGTTACATTCCCTGGAATTTTGAAGACAAAGGGCTGATTTGATCAAATTTTTCAGGATATTAAGGAGACTAAATGATATAGAGAATCTATTTCCATTGGTGGGGGCATCTAGGATGAAGGGGCATAGTTTAAAATTAGAACTAGATTCATCAGGAGTGAAATTAGGAAACATCTCTGTTCACAAACGGGCAAACTTTCCCGTTCTTCCTGCCACGGGAATCATAGCGGGCGAGGGCCAGACCATGGAAAGGTCCGTTGACCTCGGGTGGAATTTTCCGGTTTCGGGGCGAGCACAGCTGGAAAATCCTGCCCAAAGTGTTCGGGTTGTTAAGAGTATAGTTATTAGACAGGTCCTGTAGCAGCTGATGAGGGAACCACATAGGAGTAACCTACTTGTCCTCTTCCAACTGCCGCCAATGTTCTGTGCATGATAGCATTGGTAGGATCGACAGCCATCTTCTCACTGAGGTTATTCTCCATTGTTTGTGGCATTCTGCCACCATGCTAAATGGAACAGATTAAGAATCAATCTTATATCTCAAACTGGACCTTCATGAGGCACTATGAGCAACAACAAAATTACGTTCAACCATATTCTGTAGTCTCATGGCCTGGCATACCTGTCACACCTCTATTACCATCAAACCCCCATCCATTTCCAGAGAGCAAATTAAAAAGATATTCTGTACAAATTATTCTGAACTCTCGACGTGTGTGCCTAGCAATCCATCATTTGTTAACTGTTATTTCAAAGTTGATTTATCTCAATGGTTTTCAGGGAACTAACATTGTAATTATTTTGTTTAAAAAAAAGTATTCTTTCAGACCTCTCCCCTGAAGGTGTTGGCTGATGTTTGGGTACAATTCCTCTGGCACCAGCAGCTCTCTGGAACCTCACCAACCTTCATTAGTGATTTTAGGTGTTAGAACTCATTTTAATTTTGGATTTTTATTGATTTAGCCGCCCATTAAACGCTCTGCTTGATTTTCCTTTACATTAAAGTCAACAAAACAGTATGCCCGGCAGGACTTAAAATTTGGGGTGGTGGTGATAGTGGGAGGGCATCAAGGAAGGTGTGATTTATAATCCCCGGTTCGCCAACATCAGCGAATGTTAAACTTACCTCCAGTGATTGTTGTGGTTTGAGACGGTTGCTATTTAATCATGGGCAATATTACAAAGCAGACCAACATTGTCCACGCCCGACATTCTGATATTTAACATTAGACAGGGAACAGGACCAGAAACCCATGATCATTTTGCAGCTCCATTGCCAAGAAATGCTGAGGCTGCTTGTAACACTGCTCCCCAGAGCTGGTTCAGATTGGTCAACTCTACACAAACTGAATGAGGACCCCTCCAGATTCCACACTTGTAACCGCGCAATTAAGAAATTGACTGTGCAAAAATTCTGGAGACATTCATCAATAATTACAGCAGCAAATTAAGTTCGTAAATTGTTAATTTTTTTGTAGTATGCCCACTGTTGGTACTACACCAGTTAATATCTGATACTTAGTTCACAGTGTTATTGGATACTATAACCCCCCAGCATCTTTCAGTGTTATTGGGCACTATAATCCCCAGTACGTTTCACAGTGTTACTGGGTAATATAACCCCCAGTACGATACACAGTGCTTTTGGGTACTATAATCCCCAGTATATTTCACAGTATTATTGGGTATAATAATCCCAAGTACGTTTCACAGTGTTATTGGGTAGTATAATACCCAGTATGTTTCACAGTGATATTGGGTACAATAACCAAAAGAATGTTACAGTGTTATTGTGTACTATAACCCCAGTACGTTTCACAATGTTATTGGGTACTATAATCCCCAGTATGTTTCACAGTGTTATTGGGTACTATAACCCCCAGTATGTTTCACAGTGTTATTGGGTACTATAACCCCCAGTATGTTTCACAGTGTTATTGGGTACTATAATCCCCAGTATGTTTCACAGTGTTATTGGGTACTATAACCCCCAGTATGTTTCACAGTGTTATTGGGTACTATAATCCCCAGTATGTTTCACAGTGTTATTGGGTACTATAATCCCCAGTACTTTCACAGTGTTATTGGGTACTATAACCACCAGTATATTTCACAGTGTTATTGGGTACTATAACCCCCAGTCTGTTTCACAGTGTTATTGGGTACTATAATCCCCAGTATGTTTCACAGTGTTATTGGGTACTATAATCCCCAGTCTGTTTCACAGTGTTATTGGGCACTATAACCCCCAGTACGTTTCACAGTGTTATTGGGTACTATAACCCCCAGTATGTTTCAGTGTTATTGGGTAGTATAATCCCCAGTATGTTTCACAGTGTTATTGGGTAGTCTAATCCCCAGTATGTTTCACAGTGTTATTGGGTACGACAATCCCCAGGATGTTTCAGTGTTATTGGGTACTATAACCCCCAGTACGCTTCACAGTGTTATTGTGTACTCTAACCCCCAGTACATTTCACAGTGTTATTGGGTACTATAATCCCCTGTACGTTTCACAGTGTTATTGGGTACTATAATCCCCTGTACGTTTCACAGTGTTATTGGGTACTATAACCCCCAGTACGCTTCACAGTGTTATTGTGTACTCTAACCCCCAGTACGCTTCACAGTGTTATTGGGTATAATAATCCCAAGTATGTTTCAGTTTTATTGGGTACGAGAATCCCCAGTATGTTTCACAGTGTTATAGGGTACTATAATTCCCAGTATGTTTCACAGTGTTATTGGTTACTATAATCATAAGAACATAAGAACATAAGAAATAGGAGCAGGAGTAGGCCATCTGGCCCTTCGAGCCTGCCCCGCCATTCAACAAGATCATGGCTGATCTGAAGCGAATCAGTTCCACTTACCCGCCTGCTCCCCATAACCCCTAATTCCCTTATCGATCAGAAAACTATCTACCCGTGATTTAAACATATTCAACGAGGAAGCCTCCACCACTTCAATGGGCAGAGAATTCCAGAGATTCACTACCCTCTGAGAGAAGAAGTTCCCCCTCAACTCTGTTCTGAACCGGCCCCCCCTTATTTTGAGGCTGTGCCCTCTCGTTCTGGTTTCCCTTCTAAGTGGAAAGAATCTCTCCACCTCTACCCTATCCAGCCCCTTCATTATCTTATATGTCTCTATAAGATCACCCCTCATCCTTCTAAACTCCAATGAGTACAGACCCAATCTGTTTAATCTCTCCTCATAAGGTACACCCCTCATCTCCGGTATCAACCTGGTGAACCTTCTCTGCACTCCCTCCAAGGCCAATATATCCTTTCGCAAATAAGGGGACCAAAACTGCACACAGTACTCCAGTTGCGGCCTCACCAGTGCCTTGTACAGTTGCAGCAAGACCTCCCTGCTTTATATTCTATCCCCCTCGCGATAAAGGCCAACATTCCATTCGCCTTCTTGATCACCTGCTGCACCTGCAGACTGAGTTTTTGCGATTCGTGCACAAGGACCCCCAGGTCCCTCTGCACAGTCGCACGATTTAATATTTCTCCATTTAAATAATATTCCAATTTACTATTATTTCTTCCAAAGTGGATAACCTCACATTTGCTAACGTTATATTCCATCTGCCAGATCCTCGCCCACTCGCTCAGCCTATCCAAATCTCTCTGCAGACTTTCCGCGTCCTCCACGCAATTCGCTTTCCCACTCACCTTCGTGTCATCAGCAAACTTGAATACCCTACATTCAGTCCCCTCCTCCAGATCATCTATGTAAATGGTAAACAATTGAGGCCCCAGCACCGATCCCTGCGGCATGCCACTGGTCACCAACTGCCAACCAGAAAAGCACCCATTTATCCCAACTCTCTGCTTCCTGTTAGATAGCCAAACCCCAATCCACGCCAACACCTTACCCCTAACTCCGTGTACGCCAATCTTCTGCAGCAACCTTTTGTGAGGCACCTTATCGAACGCCTTCTGGAAATCTAAAAACACCACATCCACCGGTTCCCCTCTGTCAACCGCACTAGTGACATCTTCATAAAAGTCCAGTAGATTCGTCAAACACGACTTTCCCTTCATGAATCCATGCTGCGTCTGCTTGATCGAACCATTCTTATTCATGTGCTCTGTTATTTCCTCTTTAATAAGGAATAATAATCGCCAGCACGTTTCACAGTGTTGTTGGGTACTATAACCCCCAGTACGTTTCACAGTGTTATTGGGTGCTACAGCCCCCAGTATGTTTCACAGTGTTCTTGGGTACTATAACCCCCAGTACCTTACACAGTGGGTACAATAACCCCCAGTTTGTTTCACAGTGTTATTGTGTACTATAACCCCCAATTCGTTTCACAGTGTTATTGAGTACTATAATCTCCAGTACGTTTCACAGTGTTATTGAGTACTATAATCTCCAGTACGTTTCACAGTGTTATTGGGTACTATAATCCCCAGCACATTTCACAGTGTTACTTGGTACTAGCACCGCCAGTACATTTCACAGTGTTATTGGGTACTATAACCCCCAGTATGTTTCAGTGTTATTGGGTACTATAACCCCCAGTATGGTTCACAGAATTATTGGGTACTATAACCCCCAGTATGTTTCACAGTGTTATTGGGTACTATAATCCCCAGTATGTTTCACAGTGTTATTGGGTACTATAACTCCCAGTATGTTTCACAGTGTTATTGGGTACTATAACCCCCAGTACGTTTCACAGTGTTATTGGGTACTATAACCCCCAGTATGTTTCACAGTGTTATTGGGTACTATAACCCCCAGTATGTTTCACAGTGTTATTGGGTACTATAACCCCCAGTATGGTTCACAGAATTATTGGGTACTATAACCCCCAGTATGTTTCACAGTGTTATTGGGTACTATAACTCCCAGTACGTTTCACAGTGTTATTGGGTCTATAACCCCCAGTATGGTTCACAGAATTATTGGGTACTATAATCCCCAGTATGCTTCATAGTGTAATCACAGTATAATCCTCTCTGCATTTCACAGTGTTATTGGGTACTATAACCCCCAGTATGTTTCACAGTGTTATTGGGTACTATAACCCCCAGTATGTTTCACAGTGTTATTGGGTACTATAATCCCCAGCACATTTCACAGTGTTACTTGGTACTAGAACCGCCAGTACGTTTCACAGTGTTATTGGGTACTATAATCCCCTCTGCATTTCACAGTGTTATTGGGTACTATAATCCCCTCTGCATTTCACAGTGTTATTGGGTACTATAACCCCAGCATGTTTCACAGTCTTATTTGGTACTATAATCCCCAGTACGTTTCACAGTGTTATCAGGTACTATAATCCCCAGTATGTTTCAGTGTTATTGGGTACTATAATCCCCAGTATGTTTCACAGTGTTATTGGGTACTATAATCCTCAGTATGTTTCAGTGTTATTGGGTATTATAACCCCCAGTATGTTTCACAGTGTTATTGGGTATTATAACCCCCAGTATGTTTCACAGTGTTATTGGGTATTATAACCCCCAGTATGTTTCACAGTGTTATTGGGTATTATAACCCCCAGTATGTTTCACAGTGTTATTGGGTATTATAACCCCCAGTATGTTTCACAGTGTTATTGGGTGCTATAATCCCCAGTATATTTCACAGTGTTATTGGGTATTATAACCCCCAGTATGTTTTACAGTGTTATTGGGTGCTATAATCCCCAGTACTTTTCACAGTGTTATTGGGTGCTTTAATCCACAGTACGATTCGCAGTGTTATTGGGTACTGTAACCACGGTTACACTACAGATCCTTCCAATTTGTTTTGTCGGCATAAATGACTGTGTTGCTTCTTGAAGATGTGATAATTCACTGCAGTGAAATGAATATGGTCGAACGGAGGCCATGGAAAGAGTTACAAGGTTGTAATTTAATCGTGCAGGTAACATGAACATCAGCGGAACCTTGAAACTTAATTACTGGATTTAGCTCCCTTCACAATATTTTTTATTTTGTGAAATAAATGGTGCATACAGCTCTGAAGTTTAAAGGATTACAAAGGACAGATTAATGGCAGCTGCAAGCAGCTTTAAGATAACATTTACCTGACTTTTGCTGTTGACCACGCAGAGCTATAACACTGGATCGGAGAATGGGAGCAGGAGCAGACCATTCAGCCCCTCAAGCCTGACCTGCCACCATTCATTCAGATCATGGCTTTGCTTGATTTACAGACTCCTGATCCATATTGCTACCTAATAAAAATCTTCTGATCTTAGAAGTTCCAATTGACACAGTACCTAGTTTTTCGCGTTGTATGAAATAACAATGAGGTTTCTTAAAAATACATCAGTTTACGGTGTGTTTTTCACTAAGGATAACTCACCATGTAGATTGACTCTAAGCAGCTATTATTGAACTAACTGTATTCACACCTCTCCAATAGAGAGAGCAGGATAGATGTCAGTATAGCCATATGCCCAGATCTTGCCATGGATACTACCTATGGAGTAGTTAACAGATGCCACAGTGGATTTTCCCATTTCCCCATCTTGGGGCAACCTGACCACCTTTAAATGAATGGAAAATCATGTGGGCTTTTTCAGGATGTGTACACTTTTTAAAAATCTACAGCCAGGTAATCCAATCGCTCCAGGAACAGAAGAAAGAATGTATGTTTACATTCCCAAAGTGACTAGATGGTTAAAAATCACCACCACGAGGAACATTGTGCAGTAGCTGATTCTTCTGAGTGAACAGATTTCAACCACAAAGACAAAAGTGTAAGAATTGCCATCAATATTTCTGGCATAGAAAGGAAAGAAATTATTATCCACTCTTCTCAGTCCTGGTAATCTCTGCTGGAGAGAGAACATGTGTGTGTGTGTTTGAGTGTCAGTGAAGAACAGGAATTTGGATTGCTTGTTCCACTCTATGTAGTCAAATGATTTGCAAAAATCTTGCTGTCAAGCCTCAGTCATAAAATAATCCATTGACAAGCTTTCATTATCACTGGGATTGAGTATTTGCATGCAGCAATCCCATTCAAAACAGAGGAGTGAAAAAAATCTTGTATTAATTTGGTATTCCATCCATTGTGATTCTTGAAAATGTTGTCACCTCAGATTTGTGCCCACCTCCCCCAGAACTCACTGTTTGGATCCTTCTGACTGTATTTGCACCCCTCCCAATACAATACACAGTCCCAACTGAAGTCTTAAATCATGATCTGTATGGCAGTGGCCATAGTGGCATTATTACTTCATGAGGTCCTTGACTTCCCTTCAACCTTTAACATGGTCAATCACACCGTCCTTCTCCAACAGCTCTCTTCCATAGACCAGCCTGATTGATTGCTCTCTCACTTGATTCCACTCCTACCTATGTATCAAAGTCACCAAATGCACTCACAGCTGAATTTTCCAGTCCTGCCCACCACGGGAATCATAGCGGGTGGGCGGCGAACAATGCAAAAGTCTGTTGACCCTGGGCAGGATTTTATGGTCATGGGGCAAGCACAGCCGGAAAATCTCATCCTCTGTTTCCCTTTAACTGTTTTGTCTACAGAACTAACAGCCAACTCTATCATTCCAACCCTTGTCTTTTTTAACCTCCTTTCGCTCTGTGCTGTCAGTTGATTAGTTTGACATCCACTCTTGGTTAAACTACAAATTTTCCAGTTAAACATTGATAAGAACAAAGCCCTCATTGCCCCCTCTTGTACTCACAAGGACCAGAGAGGGAACGATTAAGAGGGGGTGACCAATAGCTTCATCAAAGAGGTATGATATTTCTTTACATATCGAAACTGTTATGACCAGGTGGGGATGAGTGAACTGGCTTCCCTCTACTCAAGCCGCTCGGTTGGACTCAACAAAGGTTTATGTTTCTTTTTCACGAGGTTATGCCTTTTCCAAATCAGAATGTATTTAATTTTTTAAGCTGTGAGTAATAAGAAACCAATTAAACAATGTTTGCTTGAGTTACAGAAAGAGTAAATTTATTAATCACTACCTGAGAAAAATAGTAAAAACACCATGTCAAGCATTCAGCCCTCATGTAGTCACTTGGGCGCATGCATGCACACACTAACACACGCACAGACATCAGACACACACACACGTATCAGATACACACACATGTATATCAGAAATAGGGGAGTTAAAGTCCAATAAAAAAATAAAGAATATACAGTTAAGTGATACTTGATTGTCCTTGAGGCATAACATTTAAATGCCGTGGCTGGTTCCTTGGATACAATCAGATGAAGAAGATGCCGCAAATGTCACAAGATCCCGGTTCGTTTGTTGGTTTCTGGTAGAGTTGGTTTCTCAAACCAGGTGACGCACTTATTCCAAAAAAG